>NW_006921716.1:5482091-5519383 GCF_000298275.1 Orycteropus afer afer | reverse complement strand
GATCTCTGTTAACTATTTGTGAAGAGCAGCCAAGAGTGATTCAGGCTCTTCTTTTTCTTTTTTTTAATCATTGGCCCATTGATGGAGAAGGAGATAGTGGCTCTTGCTTGGTAAGTGATGTTGCAGGAGGTGTAGGTGTAGTTGTGGGACTACCCAACTATGGGGACTGTTCCTGTCTCCCACTCAGTTAGACAAAAATTACATTTGAATAACAATCAAAAAGTAAAAGCACATGGACAAAAAACACACTATGTAATCACACTGGAACAGTAAGCAAAAAAAAGAAAAAATGGTAAAAAAAGGTAAAAACAACAAGAAAACCTGCAATATCTAGGGTACTAAGAGAATGAAGGTAGAGAAGGAGATTAATGAAGAGAAACATGAGAAGAATGCAAAAAGAAAAACAACGAATGGGGTTAAGCATGAGAAAAAAGGGGACAAAAATTAAATTAAAAAAATAATTTTTTTTTTCCAACCAGGAACAGGGAAAAGAAAAAAAGCTGAAAACTAGGAGGGATAAAATAAAGAATAATAGTAAAAAGGACAAAAGTATCAATAATAGTAGTAGTTTTAAAACAGACAAATACAAGCAAACTAAACACCAGAAAAAAGAAAGTGAAAAAGAAAAAAATAATAATAAAAAAAGAGAAAAAAAAATTGGTGGAGGACAGGGCAGGGTACCCAGTCTCTGTCTGAACACACAGACTGTGATGGAGTTCCTACAGGCCCAGAAGGTGGATGGGAGTGGGGGATGGCCACACCTCTGTTCACCAAGCGGGTGTGGGGTATAAGAGTAACAAGGGGAATGTTGCACCTTTTTAGTTGTGCAGGTCCAGAGTGTCCTTGGGGTTGCTGGCAAGCATGGCCTGTTCTTAAGCCCCTGGAATCTGGTAGAGTGCTGTCTCTTTAAATATCCAAAATGGTCAAGCTGCTTGTAGACTTTCAAAATGCTGGTGCCTTCCGGACAGGCAAAAGTCCACAGCTCAGCCTGCCTTTCTCTTCGTCTTCTCCGTTTATTCCCCAGCCACCAGAGCAGTCCTCCGTGCAGTCCCTGGCTAGCAGGGCTGATTTTTAGGTTAATTCTTGGGTCTTACCACCACTCGGCATTTTCCAAGCTGTCTGTGCTGTGCCATCAGGATTGCTCACGATCGCTGCCAGACTGCAGCTCTGTGTGTCTCCTTTTTTGGTATTTTCATGCAAATTCTTCTGCTAGTTGGGGTTGGGGTTTATTCCACTTCTGTATTCTTCCCTTCAAGACTCAGGTGTCCAGGATTATCTTCTGTGTCTATCTTAATTGGTTTTCCTTTTCTTTGTTAAGGAGGGTCTGTGCAGTCTTTCTGTCTAGTCCACCATCTTACCCTATTTCCTGTTTCATTACTTTCTTCACCCCCTTTGAATCCTGGCCAGACATTCTGAAGACTCAAAGGTAAGTTTCATTCTTTCTAATCTTTATTAAACAAATAAAGAAACAAAACAAAACTGGCCCAAGTCTCAACTTCTCTCCATTTGCCTCTTGAAAATAAAAGTCAATGACACTTATTCAGGCTTTTTCCCTTGGCATTCTTGTCTGAGGCAATCAAGTAGAAGTAGCCTCATTGAAAGTGTGCTGCTTGAAAGTTGGTGGGGTTTGGGGGAGTTTGAAGGTCAAATGAGAGAATATACTTAGGAAAAGGTGTAATAATTAAAAGACTGACCCTGCCATCCACATATTTAGAATTATTTACTATGCCAGTCCTTGGAGAACCCCAGAATAAATTAGTGTTAACTCCTCTCCCCTTCTAAGACAGCTATTTGTCATGTGCTCCAAGGGGTAGAATCCAGAGCAATTCTTTATGCAGTTTCTAAGATCTAGATTTAACAAGAAATTTTGGGAAAAAATGCCTAATGAGAAACTATGTACTAGATGAAAGATGATGATGCTTGTTTTTGCTTTAAGTAATCTAGGAGAGTTATTTCCAAATTTGTATAAAAGAACACATCCGTGTAGGCCATTCTAGGTACAATCAGCCCTGGTATACCAGGTAGAGGCAGCGAGACTTCTTATTTATTGAATTTCCTGTACAACACTTGCAACACTTGTTGGCTCAGCTTTGATTCTACCATCAATTCTCTGAGTACAAATATAAATCCTTTAATCTTTTTTAAATGTAAAACCCATATCCCCTAAATGTTCTTAATTCATTTGCAAAACTAGTTTGACACCTTGAATTTGATTTTAGCCTTTGCTCCCACATGTTTTTTCAGCTTTCTTCTCATTATCAATTTCACACCCCCAAGTAGCATGGAGCTGAGAATGAGAGACAGGAGGAAAGAAATAATTAAAGTAAATTTCTCAGCTTTAGTTAGAAATTAGGACAAAAATGTGTGCACAAAAATAGGATGCTGAATACTTAATGATGGAAACAGCCTTTTGCAGTTCAGTGACTCTTACCCATGTTAATGCTGATAAACATTGAAGGATATAAGTTTTATTGAATAGCTTTAAAAAACAGATTTCTAATATATTTTAATATACATTTCTTTTTCTGCAAAATAGGGCTAAATATACAATGATTTTGTAGAGGATTGAGTATCAAAATAATTTTTAACCTGGTACATCCTTACACTTGTTAATTATGATTGCCTTTCTTCCTCTCAAGCTCCCTCTTATCCTCTGAAGTTTATTCATGGACTTCTGCCCTCAGCCACTCAATCAGATTGGAAACCCGATGTGGGTCACTGTGAGTTGGAATCTACTCAGTGGCAGTGTGTTTGGTTTGCTCCCACATGTTTTTGGTATACCAGGGTTGATTGTACCTAGAATGGCCTACACATCTGGACACCCAGCATCTATTACAAACAAAATAAAACAAAAAAACTACCAGTTCCTTTGAAACCCCATGTAATGGGTTGATGATGGTCCCTAGTAAGATATATCAATGTCCTAACTTCCAGGACCTGTGAATATTACCTAATTTGAAAAAGGGGTCTTTGCAGATATAATTAATTTAAGGATCTTTAGAAAGTAAGGGTCATGAGATGAGATCATCCTGGATTTTCTGGGTGTGTCTTAAATCTAATGACAAATGTACTTACAAGAGACAGAATAGGAGAAGATGTGTAAAGACGGAGGCAGATAAGGAGCTATGCAGCCACAGGGCAAGGAACACCTGGAGCCCCCAGACACTAGAAGAGGCCAGGAAAATTCTCTCCCAGAGCCTTCTGAGCACTGAGGCCCTGACAACACCTTGGTTCCAACCTTCTAGCCTTCCAGACTGTGAGAGAACAAATAAAACAAATTCTTTTAATTCATCTAGTTTGTACTGATTATTTTACGGAAGTCTTGGGAAACTAAACTTAGGAAGTACCCTTCTGATTGTGTTCCTGTATCTCCCACCCAGAATGAACCACTTTCTTGAATATTGTGTATTTTTACATACATTTGTTTATCTAAAGATATTGTTTAGTTTTACATTTTTTGACATATGAATTGAATTTTTTAATATGTATTTTCCAGGGACTTGACTTTTTAAAAATTATATTTCATGCTTCTATTTTTTCCTTCAGATCCATAGCTTTTGATATATGTGAATATAATTAAATTATATTTATTGCTATGTATTATCTCATCGAATGCATATGCTGTATTCTATTACCCAGTATACTGAGGACTTGTGCTATATATGTCCATGAGATCAGTTTAAAATTTTTTAACCTTGTTGTCCTTTCCAATATTTGTTTGCATGGTTTATTAAATATTGAGAAAGGTGGGTAGAATTGGTCCCTTTTAATTGTCATCTTGTCACTTTTTGCTTACAGATTAAAAGTTAACTTAATAAATATATACACATTTAGATTATTATATAGTCTCTGTGAATTTAACTTCTTTGTCTTTTTTACTTAGAGTCAATTTTTTATAGCAATATTGCTAATGGATTGAAAACTTTATTTACAATTTTAACCCATTCTTTTCTTTTTCAATATTTTATATTCTTATGTTTTAGGTGTGTCTCTTGAAGCTGGCACATAGCTAGACTATTTTAACAAATTCTATCTGACTTTAACTAGAGAACTTAACCCATTTCCAGTTAATATAACTACTGACAGATTTGGATTCATGTGAAATATATTTTGAAATTTCTCTATATTCCACATCGTATGTGTTTGTTTTACCTCAAATTTTCCTTCTTTAAAATTGATTTTCTTTCTTTCCTGCTTGCCTGTGTACTAATTTGAAATTATATACTCTATTTCCTTATGTCTTAATGACTTATCTAGAAATGGTAGCATGAACATTTAATTGCAGTGGTCTGAAATTAATCACCAACATTTGCTACCATTAGGACTCTTGGACCATGCTTACCCCTAATCATCACCATCCTAACTTATATGTGTTTCTCAGATTTTAGGTCTTTATATTTTTGGTAACACTTCCTTCCCTCTAATTTAAAAGTATTTTTTAATGCCCTATTTTGATATTTGTTTATATTTATCTAAGAGATTAACATGTTATTTTCTCGTCATTCCTTCTTGCTTCTTATACCTGCTTTCTGACACTCTTTTTCTTTTCCCTTAGGTGGTTTTTGTTTTTCTAAATCTGTCTTTACTTCAACTTTATTATTGAAAGATAATTCTGAAGTCTGTGCAATTCTGGATGACAGTTATCTTATTTCTTCTCAGTCCTTGGATAACATTTTCTACATTATCTACTGGTTTACATCTTTGATGATGAGAAGTCAGCTGTCAGTGCTTTGTCAGAAATTTCTCTTTTTTCTGTGGCTGCTTTAAATATGCTTTCCTTTTTTTGGTTATTTGGTACTACAAAATTCTAGGATAGACTTCTTATTTATCCAATTGTGGTAGTTATGGTTATATGTCAACTTGGCTGGGTCTGGTTGAATGGCTGGGCAGCTGGTGGTAGTTATTCCCCACGATGAGACTGGCAATCAACTCCATGGTGGGATCTACCACAAGCAGCTGCCTTAGGGATGTAGTCTGCTTCCTGTATTTAAGAAGCAGCTTTGGGAATGGTCTCTAGCTTATGGCACACTTGAACCCTGCATGTAGCCAAGTTGTTGTTCAGCAGCCTGCCATGCTCTGCCAATCTTGGGACTCTCAATGGAATTGAATCGATCACCTGTTGTGTTGTTTGGTAATATTGGGACTTGCCTTTTTATTTGTTGACCTTGGGTTTGTCAGCCTCAGCAGCCAGCGGCTGTCTGAGTGAAGAAAAGCCTCCAGCTTCAGTAGGCCTGGGCAGGAAGCAGAGCTGAAGCCCAAAGCTGAGGGGCTTTCACCTAGTCCCTGGAGCCTGGCATTTTGAACTCGAACATAAAGCCTGCCTCCAACTCTAAGAGAATAAACTCCTGTTTGCTAAAGCCATGCCATTTGTGGTATATTCTTGTCAGAATGATGCTAGGTAACCAGAACACCTATTTATAATTCCTGGGGTTCTGGGTTTTGTTTTCTTATTTCTAGAAAACTTACAGTTATTATTTATTTGAACATTGCTTTTCTACTATTCATTCTATCCAATCAGTATGGAAGTATGATTACTCATATGTTGGGCTTTCTTTATCCTTTCTTTAATCTTTCTTTTGTATTTCCTTTTTATATCTCTACACCATCTTCTGAGCAATTTCTTCAGAAATATTTTATAGTTCAAAAATTCTACCTCTAGTTTCTAAACTGTTGTTTAACTGATACATTGAGCTTTTAATTTTAATATTGCAGTTTTAAAAGTTTAAAGGTCTAAGTGATTCTTTTTCAATCTGTGCGATCAATTGACTAGTTTCTTATCAAACTTTGAATCCATTATTATTTCTGTAGGTATATTAAACATGTTTAATTGATATTCTGCATGTGACATGACCACTAACTATAGTCTTCGCAGGTTTGCTGTGCAGTTCATTTTTCCTTCAAACTCTTGTCCGTAGTGTCTTCTTAATGTGCTTACTGAACTTTCATTGTGAGCTTGTGTTCATTGGAACTTTCTAATGTGGGAATTCCTCGAGATTGTAAGTGAAGGTAGATTCCTTCCTTCAGAGATGAAGCTTTTTGTTTCTTATAGGTGTTAAAGGGACCAAGCAATTGAGGATCATTTCTAGTATTTTTTAGGTTAAAGCTTTTGGGCTAAGGGTTTTCAGAGGAGATCTTTCTTCCTTTCTTTATCTTTGTTTTAACTGCCATACCTACAATCAAAGCCAAGACAGACAAGTTTCTGTGGATAGGTTTCTTCCCTGGTTCACTTACTGACATGTCACATTCCTTGATTCTTAACTTTATATGGGACTTCATATCTGCCAAAGTTATTACTCCTATCTGCTGACCTCACAATGCTGTTAATATTCAGTCGTAGGCAGGCAATAATTATCCAATGTCCTCAGTACAAATGCTGTCTCCAAGGCTAGCTTATCCTTGTAGAATTGCTTTCTTGTTTCTGGACTCAAATTATTTCTCTTACTTTACTGCTAGCTCAAGCATGCTTTAAAGATTTAAAAAAAAAAAACAACCCAAAAACCTCAAAAAACTTATCTAACATTCAGTGTTCCATGCTATTGTTACCCTGCACATGTAATTCATACTGCTGGAAATAGAATTCCCACAGGGATGTCTGTATAAGATTTGAATGAAGACTCTTGCAAAGCTTCAGAGTCTGTGTCTTAGTTAATACTTAATTATGTGCAGCAATGCATGCCTGATATTATTCTTTGTTCTCATTTTATCCATGAATTTCACCATTTGATGTATATAATTCTTCTATAATTTTCAGATGATTATCTGTATGTAAGAGTGCATGAACGTGCATGCGAAAATATTAATATAATTTGGTCCAAAAGATAGACTACATATAACATCTTTTTTGTGCGTACATGAGAATGTATGATTGTTTGAAATTTTTTGCTACCTTTGGGATATACTTATTTTTGATCACCAGGCATTTTAAAATCTTGCCTAAAGGAATCTTCTCTGATCTCCAAATGTTTGTCCTTGCCATTTCTTCTGCTTAAAATGTTTTCCTCTTAATATTTATGATTCACTCTCTCACCACCCTAGAGAAGCCTTTCTTGGTCATTGTTTTTAAAATTGCAATCATCTCCCCTTTCTTCTGCTTTAATGTTTTCCTTTGTATGTATCGACAACTAACATACTGTATTGTTTACGTATTTATCTTGTTCTGACTTCTTCCACTAGAATGTAAACTTGAGGGCTGAGATTTGAGTCTATTTTTCACAGCATATCTCCAATGCATGGAGCAGTGCCTAGCACCTAAGCTACCACTACCATGTCAGTTGTCAGTTATTTCAATTCATGGTGACCCCATTCGTGTCCAAATAGAACTGTGCACCATTGGATTTTTAATGGCTGATTTCATAAGAATATCACTAGGCCCTTCTTCGGAGGCACTTCAACCTTTAGGTTAGCAGCCAAGCACGTTAACTGTTTGTACCACCCAGGTACTGTAGCACTTGTTAGGCACTCTATAAACACTTGTATGAATTAGATGAAAGAATCTGAGAATATGTCATTTCTCTTGTCCTGGAGACACAGAGCTTAATACTGCTTAATACTTAATATTACATTGTAATGCCTCAGCTAAAAAAATAGATACTCCTTATTTGAAAGCTCTATATTGACAATATTTCTCCAGGCCACATTTTTTAAATTCAGTTTGAGCCTTCTATAACTAATTTTACATTTTATTCTGTTGTTCAACATGTTCTTTGAAGATTTCCTCTGTCCATATTGCATGGGCATTCCTTTGTTCTGTCCCAAAACCATGACAAACTACTTGGAAACTTAGTGGTCTTTCACTTCTCTCTCAAAGGAGTGTGGAGTTGAGTGATACAATGTCTTGCTTCTTTGATGTGTTGAAGAGAGTAGGGAGTAATTGGTGCTATCTAATGTCATTATGATTCATCAGAATAACTCACAATAGCAGCTGTATGGTGTAATCGCAAAGATGAAGTCATTATGATAGAATACCATAATAGCCAGTGAAGTATTATATAATAGAGATCAGTGACTACTTAGTAAATTGTGCAGTGCTTGAGGCATGGGAACTCTGTCTCTGAGATGTTGCAGAATGGAAACCAATCGAGAGAGAGATCAGAGCACCAAATACATGAAGCCTAGTTGAAAGAGCACTGACCTGGACTGAATTCTGGCTCCAACACTTACTAGACGGTCCACCTAAGCACTTTTCCAAAGAAATAGTTAGATTTTTCAGTTTCAGATAAACTCCATAGTAGAATATTTTTCTCTGCTTGCTCTCACTCCTCAGAATATTTCCTGCCCTTCTCTGTCCTGTGATGTTGACCTCATGCGCTGCTAACTAGCCAGTTTGATTCTGGTTGGGATTGGCACCCAGGGGAGATCAAAAGATGAGAGGAGAGAGTGGTTGGGGTCTTTCCTCCATGCTCCTTCCCTGCTTCAATGTTTTCTCTCTCATGTCTGTCTATGCAGTATCCCTGTAGGCTGGTCGAGTTCTCAGTGGCCTCCAGGAACACTATTTCCTCTCCTTGTTTCTTTAGTCTTGGGGCTGATTAGTGCTTCCCATTGTTCTGAGGCTCTGAGAGCCTTGTTGTTGTTGCTGTTACGTGCCGACGAGTTGGACCCAACTCATAGCGACTCCTCCTTGGGTTTCCCAGGCAGTATCACTACGGAAGTAGATTGCCCCATCTTCCTTCTGAGGAGTGGCTGGTGGGTTTGAGCTGCCAGCCTTCTGGTTAGGAGTCAAGTGCCTTAGGCACTATGCTACCCTGAGAGCCTATGTCTGTGTAAACAAAAGTTTTTATTTCATTAAAGTTCTTATTGGAAGGTCTGAGGTGAATTCTATTTCCTGCCAGGACCCTTAGATATCAATTCAAATAAACTTAAAACAAAAAGGAATTCATTAGAAATTGGCAAGGGATGTGATTGGTGCATCCAGGCTTAGTTTTGGTTGAATTATGGTTCACATGATATTAATTGGGCTCCATATTTCTCAGTTCTAGTTGTCTCTTATTTTTTTCTACATACAGGCTAGTGGTACATAGTAGGAAAGGTGACCACCAGCAGCTTCAGATTCTAATCCTTTTATCAGCTGGAGAGCTTTTCTCCCTAAATTCATATAGAAATCCATGACTGACTGTTTCAGCTTTGCCTTTTTCCTCTGCCATGGTGAGAGGAAGTCATGAAGCTGTGATAGAAAGCTTCATTAGGACATCATGGAGGGAGAAAGAGTGGTTCCCTCAAGGATAAGATGCTAGTGGATAAAAACAATATGTTCACAATTGAGTGTTATTATCTCTAAAATGGAAATAACAACTTTTCCTTCATAGAGTTGTCAGAATTAAAGATAGTGTAGAGTTCTTGGCATTTGTTTGGCATTCACTAAATAAATTCCCAAAAACCAAACACACTACCATCAAGTTGATTATGACTCTTAGTGACCCCCATGGTGTTGCTAAGGCTGTAAATCTTTACAGAAACAGACTTCCTCATCTTCTGTGGAGTGTCTAGTGGGTTTGAACCACCAACCTTTTGGTTAGCAGCCAATTGCCTTAGCCTTACACTACCAGAACGTCAATAAATAGTAACCATTATTATTATTTGAGATGTATTAACTCTGCTGCCTTCTTTTATAACTTAATTACAGCCCTTATTTCTGTTCTATGTTATCTCAATTTAAAGTACATCATTAGTGAAGAAATAGTGGGAGTAAGTGATAATTTTCAACTTCAAAATATTGAACATAATAACTTACAGTTTCCTATTATTTTATGATTTTACAGTGCTTTTACATACATTATCATTTAAAATCAAACTAAAAAACCCTGTGAGTTAAGCAAGATTATCATCATCACTTTACAAAGAAAGAAATTAAGATTTTGAGAAATTAAATATCTTGTTCAATATTACACAATTGGTACATAGGGAACTCAGGATTCAATATGAGTTCTTCTGACTCTAAATCTTTGTTCTTTACAGGGTATTACATAATTATGGACTTGCTTATAGAAGGTATTACATTTTCCAAAGAATCAAGGGTTCTCATGGAACATTTTTGAAGTTGAACAGTATTTTGTCTAAAAATAAGACAACTTGTTGTTGTTGTTGTTATATGCCATCGAGTTGGACCTGACTCATAATGACCCCTCCTTGGGTTTCTGAAGCAGTATCACTATGGAAGTAGATTGCCCAACTTTCCTTCTGAGGAGTGGCTGGTGGATTTGAACCACCAGCCTTCTGATTAGCAGTCAAGTGCCTTAGGCACTATGCTACCAGAGCTCCCAAGACAACTTATAGGAAATAGTATAGAGAGTTAGCAGCTATGCCCATAGTAAGAATTTTTATTTTGACAATGGAAGTAGTTTAGGAAAACATCATGAAAATGCCTATGCTACTAAGTAGGTAAGAAGGTCAAGAAGATAAAGTAAGTCTCAGGTTTTCTCATCTGCAGTAGAGATATCAAATAAGATAGAATCCCTCACTATTTAAGTATCTTATGAATGTTACACTTTACAATTATTAGTTTTTGAGACTGTGAACTTTACGCCAATGGATATGCTTAAAAAGAGTTTAGTAAACCACTTTTACATGAGTTTGTCAAGGATGGGCCTGTGTTGATCAGGAAGAGTGGTAAGAATACCTAACTAGCTATGCATAAGAGTCCTTTGAATGGCTTTTAATGGTATACATATGGGACCCTTCCCTAGCATCAGAGAGTCACTGGACCCTTACTTATGAGTAACTTTTAGGGTTCTTCTAGTTCTAAGAGTTTATAAATTTCTTTTCTTTTTTTTTTTTTTTTTTTCTGTTAAACTGTGGCACAAATGGTTAAACACTTGACTATTAACCAAAAACTCAAACTCTCACTGCCCTTGAGTCAGATCCTACTCATAGCAACCCCTCCTTGGGTTTCTGAGGTGGTATAACTATGGAAGTAGATTGCCCAACCTTCCTTCCAAGGAGTGACTGGTGGGTTTGAACTGCCAGCCTTCTGGTTAGCAGTCAAATGCCTTAGGCACTGCACCACCACATTAATGATTTGAACACCCTTACAGGTGCTGTGGTGGTGTAGTGCCTAAGGCATTTGACTGTAACCAGAAGACTGGTGGTTCAAACTCACTAGGCACTCCTCGGAAGGGAGATGGGGGAATCTACTTTCATAGTGACACTGCCTTGGAAACCCAAGGAGGGGTCGCTATGATTCAAATAGACTGGACATCAGTGAGTTTGGCTTTTATTTTTGGACAGGTGCTGTGTGAGAAAGTCCTACTGATCTGCTTCTGAAAGGTCACAGATTTGCAAGCCCCGTGGAGTGCGTTCTACTCTGACATGCACGGAATTGTCGTGAGTTAGAATACTCAACGGGCAATTGGTTTTGTTTTGTTTTTTGAAGTTCTTTGACCTAGTGAGTATATACAGAGAGAATTGAGGCCTGATTTTTTTTTCCCAATGAACAAAGTAGTTTCATAATGCATATTCTGATAACCAGATCTTTAGAATAAAATGCTTTATTCTTTCAGCTCCTGTTCAATGTACAATAACTACCCCTCAGTTCAAGACTTAGTCCTTATTTAATTTTGATATGCCCTGAGGCAACTAGGACACTATCAAGCACTCATCCTTTGCTCCAGGGTATCTTAAATAACCTGCCTATAAATCTCAACATGCAGCTGCATTCAGTTTCCATGGCAACCTACTTGATGTCAATATATGTTTAAGCATATCCAGGTCACTTTGAAACCAAACAATGTATCTAAAAATGCAGTAAATAAAACAAATGCAAAGTGGCTGTTCAAGCAT
Source organism: Orycteropus afer afer (assembly GCF_000298275.1). NCBI lineage: Eukaryota > Metazoa > Chordata > Mammalia > Tubulidentata > Orycteropodidae > Orycteropus > Orycteropus afer. The sequence continues at coordinate 5,507,611 of NW_006921716.1, read as the reverse complement.
TATTATTTATTTATTCTTGTATAGAATATGGAAAAAAAGATCTATTGATGATAGGTCTTAAGATGTCTGCTGAGGCCTGGGCTCAAGTTTACAAGCCTGAAATGAGAGTGGATTTTTCAGTCTCTGAGATGACTAATAGTTGAGTTGGCTCCTGTTGGAATAAGAAAAGCACTGCTTGTCTACGACATCTTGGGTTTGTCATATTCTTTGTCCTTAGTTTTGGTAAATAAACCAAAGCCAGAGGGATGAATAGCAAGCTGGGGCACTGCAAGCTGAAACTTTGGGGACCACATCAGGCAAATTCTCTATTTCTACCATGGAACTCGATAGTGTAGTTTTTCATAGTGAATTCTCAGGAGGGCACTTGGGTGGGGGTGCCTAAAGACAAAAAACCAAACTCGCTGCTATTGAGTCATATCTAGAATTGCAGGTACTGTGAGGAAAGGCACATTTAGACTACATCTTTATACATGTGGACTTCTTTTTCCACCCCCCTAGAGCTTTTTATTTTTAAATTGAGGCACAATTTACATACAGTGAAATGCACATAACTATAGTTCAATAATTTTTGACAAGTGCATACACCCACAAACCCATCACCTCAATCAGGGTATAAACATTTTTATCTTTCTAGAAAATTCCTTCATGCTTCTTACCAGAGGCAGCATTTGCTCATATTTTTTATCAACATAGAGTAGTTTAGCTTCTTCCAGAACTTCATAAAAATGAAACCAGAGAGTATGTATTCTTTGGGTCTGTCTTCTTCACTCAGCATAAAAGTTTTGAGATTCATCTGCGTTGTTCTGTGTATGTATATTTTATCTCAGTTGATTTCTGAATGAGATTCCATTGAAGGAAGATATCAAAATTTGCTCTAGCGTAGTGCCTAAGGCATTTGACTGCTAACCAGACGACTGGCGTTCAAACCCACCAGCCACTCTTTGGAAGGACGATGGGGCAATCTACTTCCGTAGGGATACTGCCTCGGAAACCCAAGGAGGGGTTCACTATGAGTCGGTCTGACTCCACGGCACATAACAACAACACAGGTATTATTTACAGGACCTCTGGTAGCATAGGGCCTAAGGCACTTGACTGCTCACCAGAAGGCTGGTGGTTCAAACCCACCAGCCACTCCTCGGAAGGAAGGTTGGGCAATCCTACTTCTGTAGGGATACTGCCTCGGAAACCCAAGGAGGGGTCGCTATGAGTCGGGGTCGACTCGATGGCAAACAACAACAACAACAACAATTGAAGAATATTTGGATTGTTTCTACTTTTGGGAAAATAGTATTAAAGTTGCTATGAGTATTTGTGTTCCAGTCTTGTGTGAACAGTGCTTTTATTTTTCTTGAGTAAATACCCAAGTGAAACTAATGAGTCATAGCAATTTCACAGCATAAAGTTATTTCTACATATTTAACTTTATAAGACAATCCTGAGCAGTTTTCTAAGTGGTTGTACCATTTTATTCCATCACCAGTAATATTTGAGAGTTCTGGATGCTTCACACCCTCATCAACATTTGGTATCTCTTCTGGTTCCCTAGTGCCCCTCTAACAAGAATATACCACAAATGGGATGGCTTAAACAAACAGGAGTTTATTCTTTTACAGTTTAGAGGCTGTAAGTCCAAGTTCAAAGTGCCAGGCTCTAGGGGCTGGGTGAAAGCCCCTCAATCATGGGGTTCAGCTCTGTCTCCTGCTCCTGGCTCACTGGAGCTAGCGGCTTTTCTTCACTCAGACAGCTGCTAGCTACTGAGACTGACAAGCCCAAGGTGGACAAGTAAACAGATACAGTCCCAATGTTACAACACCACATGGCAGACCATTAATTCTGGTCCATTGTAAGTCCCCAGGTTAGCAGAGCATGGCAGGCTGCTGAACAACAACATGGCTACATGCAAGGTTCAAGCATGCCATAAGCTAGAGATCATTTCCAAAACTGTTTCATATATACAGGAAGCAGACCACATATCCAAAGCTGCTTCCTGTAGGTTCTACCTGGAGTTGATTACCAGTCTCATCATGGGGAATACTACATCCAGCTGCCCAGCCACTCAACCAGGCCTAGCCGAGTTGACACACACTTAACCACCACACTATCTCGTTCTGAAATTTAGCCTAATACTGGGTGTCCAGTGACCTCTTTTTGATTTTAATTTGCATTTTTCTGATGAGTGTGACATTGAGCCATTTGTATATCTTCTTTTATAACTTGTTCATTAAAGTATTTTCTTTGTTCATTAAAGTGTTTCTTTGTTCATTAAAGTATTTTTTAAAAAGAGAAGTTGTTGGAGCACTTTGTAAAGAGCTCTGGTGGTGTAGTGTTTAAGGCATTTGGCTGCTAACCAGAAGGCCAGTGGTTCAAACCTGCCAGCTGTTCCAAGGAAGGAAGATGAGGCAGTCTGCTTCTGTAAAGGTTTACAGACTTGGAAACCCAGTGGGGGTCACTGTAAGTTGGAATGGACTTGGTGACAGTGAGTTTTGTTTTGAGGAGCACTGTGTATATTCTGCACAAGTAATCTTTTTATCAGATCTATGTGTTCTGAATATTTTCCCAGTCTGTGCTTTGTTATCTGTTTCCTTAACACTGTCTTCTGATATAGAAGTTTTGAGAAAATCCAACTTATCCATTTTTAAAATGTCATTTTTAGTGATTTCTGTACCCTGTTTTAGAAAATGTTGCCTGTCCCAACCTTGCAAAATACATGTTTTCTTCTAGAACAGCATTTTCCAGTAGAAGTATTTGCTCTCTCTTATATGATATGCTTTAGCTACATGTGGCTATGAGCAACTGATAAATAGAATTTTTAATTTTACTTAAATTTGATCAGTTTAAATTTAGTTTTATATGGCCACATGTGGCTACTGGCTATAATACTGGACTGCATAATTCTGAAAGTTTTATAGTTTTAACTTTTACATTTTTTCTATGATCCATTTCTAATTATTTTATTATTATTAACTTGCATTATTTGAGGGCATGGTAGAAATTTATTTTTTTCTGCAGCAGTTCTAGTACCATTGAATTGTATTGTTAAAAATAATAAAGTATACATTAGTCTATTTCTAGATTCTCTATTCTGTCATATTGACCTATTGTCTGTTTTTATATTCAAATGCTCTACTGATTCTTACTGTAATTTTATGTTTAAGTCTTATAATCCAGTAGGGTAAATCCATCAATTACTTTTTTTTTAAATCATAATTGGTTTAGCTTTTCTAGTCTTTTACATTTCAATATAAAGCTTAGAATCAACTTGTCAATTTCTACAAAAAAGCCTTCTCGAATTTTGACTCAGGATATCTGCATTTATAGACTTTTTATTAAAAAAAAGTCCTAAGAAATCTCTCTCTCTCTCTGTTTTTATAGTGCCATTTTAAGCTTTAATAATTTTAGAAGTATAAATCCTACAAACTTACCAAAAAATCAACCTTCAAAAGTTCAGTTATCAAAATATATGTTATATTTGGGTAGTATTTTTTCCCACTTTTTATTGTGTTTTGGGCAAAAGTTATCAGAGCAAATAAATTTTCCATTCAGCAGTTCATAACATTTTCTTTTGTGACATTGATTGCAGTCCCCAAAATGTAACAGTACTCTCCCCACTTCTTCCCTGTGTTTACTTTTTCCATTCATCCTTCTTTCCTATCCCTTCCTATCTTCTGAACTTTATCCCTGGGCAAATCCTGCCCCTTTGACCTCTATGGTTGATTGTTCTAAGGGGTGCATACCTTCCTGGTGTTATTGTTCACCTTATAGTACTGTCTACTGTTTGGCTGGAAGTTGAGCTATGGGGGTGAATTCACTTTCAGGCAGGAAGGGTGACTAAAGGGCATAGTCTTGCAGATTCCACCAGTCTCTAACAGACTCGTAACTTTTTTTTTTCTTTGTAGACTAAGTTTTTTAACTGCTCAATTCACCATTAAAAAAGAAAGAGGAAACTGTTTAGGTACTATACATGAATATGGATAATTCTAGACAAGATAACTTAGTGGCACAAATGGTTAAGCACTTGGCTGCTAACAAAACTCATTAAGCAGCTCTGTGGAAGAAAGACGTGGAAGTCTGCTTCCATAAAGTTTACAACCAAGAGAACCTTATGGGGCAGTTTTACTTTGTTACATGGGGTCACTATAAGTTGGAATTGACTCCATGGCATCAACAATACTGCCTAGTCAAAAAATCTATATCTATATAAGTATAAATATATGAAACTACTACAAAAGACACCATTAAAATGTTAAAAAGCAATTATATCAGTTTGATGACTGGCCCAAGCCATGGTATTTTCAATTGTCTCACATGCCTGCAATAGCTGGGCAATGAAAAAGAAAGAAAGAAAGAAGGAGAATTGATGCATTCGAATTGTGGTGTTGGTGAAGAATATATATATATATATATATATATATATATCATGGACTGACAGAAGAAAGAATAAATCTATCTTGCAGAACGGATAGTATAAGCGAGATTGTTCCTTAAAAATGAGAATGGTAAGGGTTTGTCTCTCTTAGATTGGACAGGTCATCAGGAGGGATCAATTGCTGGAGAATTGCATTATGTTTGGTAAAGATAAGTGTTAGAAGAAAAAAAAAAAAAAGGAATACCCTTCCATGAGATGGATTGATACAGTAACAACAGTAGGTTCAAGCAGCAATGCTTGTGAGGCTGGCACAGGGTTGGGCAAAATTTAGTTTTATTATATGAAAGGTCACTGTGAGACAGGGCTGACTCAATGGCCCTTAACAACAACAACAACAATATACCTAAATGTATGTATATTAGCATGTAACATACCTAATAAAATAATTTTGAATAATTATTGTTTGATTATGACTGAGAATGAAATACAAATTAAAAGAACCAACAAAAATTGATAATAGTTTCTAGAGTGTCTCTTCTGTAGCCTGTAAAACTATCTCTTTACTTTAGAATATGATGATCATTAAGTAATTTCCTTCTATAGAAACATGGAAGCCTCAAAGCCTATCGTCTCCTATTTATTTTTTCCCCAAAGGATTTTGCTCCTTAAAAATGGCTTTTTCATCACACATCAAATCTATCTCCTCTTTTTCTGTTACTCTAATCATAGTAACTAGTTTTATTTATTTACTCTTAAAGAAAAAACAAGGATGAGCTCTGGTAGCGTAGTGCCTAAGGCATTTGACTGCTAACCAGTAGGCTGGAGGTTCAAACCCACCAGCCACTCCTCGGAAGGAAGACGGGGCAATCTACTTCTGTCGTGATACTGCCTTGGAAGCCCAAGGAGGGGTCGCTATGAGTCGGGCCGACTTGACGGCACATAACAACAATAAATCTTATGATATTTTTGTTGGCTATGTTCTTAAACTTGTTATCATTCTTTTCATGTATTGATTGAAAAAAATCATACAGATATTACCTTCTTCTTGGATATTGGTTTTATTTTATCTGTTACTAAGACCCAACACATCTACAACAATTACCTTCCCAGTATTATGGCTAACTTGGCTTGAAATCAATCATCATAAGACTGCCAATATTTGTTGTTGTTGTTGTTGTTTGCCGTTGAGTCGGCCCCGACTCATAGCGACCCCTCCTTGGGTTTCCGAGGCAGTATCACTACGGAAGTAGGATTGCCCAACCTTCCTTCCGAGGAGTGGCTGGTGGGTTTGAACCGCCTGCCTTCTGGTTAGCAGTCAAGTGCCTTAGCCACTATGCTACCAGAGCTCCTATATTTAGTGTAGCCTTAATTTGATCTGGCAACTGAATGGAATAGAGCTGCACTCTGTCATTTAGGCTCAAGATACAGAAACAGAACTGTGATTGTATATAGTTTTTTATTCGTTCTCTTCTTTTTAACTAACCTTCTAATAGCTCATACCATTGGGCTACTTCCTGCTATCTTCTGGTCTCAACTTTTTTCCTTATCTCATTCCAGGTACTTATATGTCTTTGTCACCTTATCTTAGCTTGTTCTTCCATGTTATACATGCTCACAGTCATGGCCAGATTAAGGCATGTGAGGGGTCTAAACACTGGTGATCTATGGTGCCCCCTTCTCTGTTTACTCATGTAGTCAAATGAGCTATTTGAGTTATATGTTGTTGTTGTTACATGCTGTTGAGTTGCTTCTGACTCATAGCAACTCTATGTGCAAATAGAATGAAACACCGCCTGCTCCCAGGTCATTCTCTCACTCATTGCTATGTCTGAACTCGTTGTTGCAGCCACTAGGTCAATCCATCTCATTGAGGGTCTTCCTCTTTTTCTCTGACCCTTTACTTTTCCAAGCATAAAGTCTTTCTTCCTGGACTGGTTCCTCCTGATAACATGACTAAGGTAGGAGTCACTAAGTCTCCCCATGCTCATTTCTAAGGAGCATTCTGGCTGTACTTCTTCCAAAGCAGATTTATTTGTTCTTCTGACAATCCGTGGTATATTCCATGTTCTTGAACAAAACCGTAATCCAAGTCATCAATTCTTTGTTCTTCCTTACTCATTGTCTAGCTTTGTCATGCACTTGAGGTGACTGAAAATATTGTGGCTTGGGTCAGGTTCACGTTAGTCTTCAAAGTGACATCTTTGCTCTTTATTGCTTTAAAAAAGACTTTTGTAGCAGATTTGCTCAGCGTTATTTGACTTTTTGACTGTTGCTACCATGAGTGTGGATTGTGGATTCAAGTAAAATGAAATCCTTGACAACTTCAATCTTTTCTTAGTTTATCATGATGCTGTTTATTGGTCCTTTGTGAGGATATGTTTATTTATTTATTTTTATGCTGAGTTGTAATACATATTGAAGGCTATAATCTTTGATCTTCTTCAGTAAGTGCTTTAAATTCTCTTTACAGCAAGCAAAGTTTTGTCATCTGCATATTGCATGTTGTTAATGAGTCTTCCTCCAATCCTGGTGTGGCATTCGTCCTCATATAGTCCAGCTTCTTGGATTATTTGCTTAGCATACAGATTGAATAAGTATGGTGAAAGGATACAGCTCTGACAAAGTTTTCCTGATTTTATACCATGTAGTATTCCCTTGTTCTGCTCTAAAAACTGCCCCTTGCTCTATTACAGGTTTCAAATGAGCATAATTAAGTGTTCTCGAATTTCCATTCTCAAATTTCCATTTTCCATAATATATTAGGATCCACACAGTTATATGATACTACATATAATGATTTTTTTTTTCTTTTTGAGAATTTCATATATGCCAGGGACTGTTCTTAATATTCTTGGCTTAACACATTAATCCTCACACTCTAACCTCTAAAAGCTTTAAGTTAACTCCATTCACCTACTTTCACAAACCATTACCCATAAATATCTGATATTTAGCATAGGTTCCCAAGCCCCTCATCTACATTGTTTTTGTTGCCATTCTTTATACCCTTGCCCCTAGAATTCTAGCTTAGAGTGCTCTGTTTCAGTTTCTGCCTCCTGACTTTTGGATTGGAATTCCAACTCTCTCTATCTTAATATTTTAATCATGCTGTAATTAATTTGAGGTTAAGTACATGGATGTGAGATACATAACCACATCCACAGCCAAATATCCACCCAGCTTAGCCTCAGTCACAGCTCAGCTCAAGATGCCCATAGAACACAATACAACTCTGATACTGTTCTGAGACTCTGATGAAAATAGGGACCCTATTCTCAGCAAAATATTTACCTAGATCACCTGTAATTTTACATGTAATTTCAAGGACTTTACTCTCCCACAAATCCTTATGATAAGAATGCTGCCTTATTAGTCACAGGGTAATATCTCACCAGGATGATCAGGATAATTTAAAGAGTACATATTAACAAAGCACATGTTTCCTGTGACTGCTGTAACAAATCCCCACAAACTTGGTGGCTTATAACTATAGACATTTATTTTCACAGTTCTGGAGGCTAGAAGTCTGGAGTCAGTATCAGAGGACCGTGATCCACCAGAAGTTCCAGAGGAGAATATGCTCTTTGCCTGTTCCAGATGCCGGTGGCTGCTGACGTTCCTCGGCAAGTGGGAGCATCACTCGAAGATGTATCTGTGGTCACATTGCCTCCTCTTCTGTCTGTTATAAGGACATTTGTAATTACATTTAGGGCCCTCTTCTCAAGGTCCTTAACTTAATCACATTTGCAAAGTTATCTTTTACATTTGCCTTAAATAAAAGGAGAAACACATGAGGTAGTGCAGACACTAGTGGCTAGAAACAGTCTCTGCTTCTCCATTAGGTCTGAAGGGATGGAGTGGTTACTGGGACCTGGAAAAAGAGAGTGATGATGTTGACAGACTTCCTTGAGAGGAACAGTGATCTTTTTTGAGGAACACAACCACTTCAAGGGAATTTTGGAGGGAAAGAGTCAGGAGAATAAATACTCTGACCTCACTCTCTTTCTTTTCCCTTCAATCTGGTTTCCCATTGGCTGAACCCAACAAGAACCCAGAAGGCACAGTAACCATTGATATAGTCCACACTGGCTACACTCTCAGGGCACACAGCAGGGTAGGGAAAGGTGAAGAGCGGATCTGAAGGGACAAATGGAAGAGATTCAGCACATTCAGTAACTGGCTTACAGGGGAGCATCATCCATAACAAGCTTTCAGACAATTTCCTTTCTTTGCAGAAGTGCCAGATTTGAGTATCTTTGCACTTGAAGGATCATTTGACTCTCTAGATAACCTTACAAAGTATATTCACAACTGCCAAAGCAACCTGGATCCCTGTGGTTTTTGTTTATTTTGTTTACTGATGTCGCTCTATCACCTAGAACAGTTCCTGTTATATAGTGTACAGTATATAAATATTTGTTGGATAAATCCATCTGAAATATAATCTACAAGTACCTGATAGTCACCCTATACCTTGCTTTATACCCACAAATACGTATATTTCTCCTCATTCCTCTCTGGACAAGCACAGGTGCAGTTGCTCTATAAAACTTGGCTGCCTACTCTGTGAGATTGTGCTTTGGTAATGGTACAATTCCCTGCTACACCCACATTCCTCTTGCAGGCCCAGTTCTTTTATCCCCATTGGACATAACTGCCTAATTTAGACATATCCAGGTTCCTTTAGAAGGTTTTGCACAATGAAAAATGGAAAAATTTAAAGGCAACAAAGAGAAGACAATTTCACTTCTAAGGGTTTTGGTGACTGTTTCCCCCTTGGGGTTTCTTTAAGGAATGAGTATGGAAATTGGATTTGTTCAGCATGTAAGCAGACGTCTGCTGAGGAAGTTTCCCACAGTACTAAAGGGACATAGAAAGAGACTGCCTCTGAAGCACAGTGGTGCAGGAGCTCACAGTGCAGATTGAAGAAGACACCTGGATCCTGTCAGTCAGAATGAAGCTTCCTGAAGGCAGCAAGGGGGCTGAGAAAAAGTCGGTCTCAGGGTCTCTGTGATGTCGCCAAGACTCCTCAGTTAAATGGAGATCAGCTGCTGCTTCCTTCACCTACTTTGATTTCCAAGAGGCTGTGAACTCTGAAGTGGAAGATGGAAACCTTTTCAGTAATCTTTACTGTTACCACCAAAATAAACATTCTCAGAAGATAGGAGATTTTGTGTTCCATCTCTTTTTTGCGTTTCATCTTTTTCTACCTTTCCGGCCTCCCTTACATGTATCTTGTTCTCCAGGTATAACACACTTCTCAGATAAAGCCAATTGTCTTATGTTAGCATTTGTGTATCTGCATTGTTTAATCCTTCTGCTTCAAACTGAGTATCTGGGAATTTAATTGGGATGGTGATTGGATACTCAGGACATTTGGATAGTACTACCTTTTTTTTTTGAGGTAAATAAACTTCCATCTTTATATATATTACTGAGTAATGTATTGCAACAGACACAGACAACCCCAGTGACACCCACATGAGTTTCATCCAGTACTGAAACTTACCCCTTCCTTGTACTTAATCCACATCTCCGAGGCTTATGATTTCTCCAAAATTTTATACTATCTGTGGCCCAACTCTTTCTTTACCTGACTTTAATCCTGACCCTCATCTAAATCCCAGCCTTAACCTGTTCCTGAATAAATGAGTTAAGGCAGAAATAAGTGAATGCATTTCCATGCCTAAAAATCTGCTTGTAGTATAACCATCATACTTGGAGGGGCTGTTTAGCTTGGTTTATAGATGTGGATTTTGACAACAAGTTTTTGAAGACTAAGGGATGGAGTTAGCATTAAATGAAATAATTCCTAAACTACTAAGAATGTTTTCCTTTAAAGAAGACAAAGGTTACAGAGAGTCAGGGAGATAGTACATTTCTTAAAGAGAAAAAAGTTATATAGTCAAATTCAGGATGATTAGTGTCACTCAAAGGTTAATTACTCCTCCAGCCTGAATTTGCATCTTTTTCTGCCCAACATGACTCTTGATTCAAAAGGACTTGTGTTTCCCATTTGGTGCTTGATATACCAAATACATGTATAAATTGCTAAACTGAAATTGAGTCCCATTTTTCTAGGCCTTCATTGAAGTCAATAACTCTATCATTGGAAAAGACATACAGAAATGAGGAAAGCTATGTTCTCCTAAGAATAGTGCATATAAATACATATGCATACAATTTTGCATACTATTTCAGAGACTTTAATAATCCAAGCACCCAATATTTTGAAGCATGAATTAGAGATATTAACTACTCTGAGTAACTGCCCCAAAAAAGGATTCTATTAATGGAACGTTCTCCTGGCAGATTGTCCTCGTTTTGAAAGTTTCCATTCTGGACTTGCTTTGCTTCAGTGAATAATCTCATGCCTCCTATCTCTGTGATCACTTAGAGATCATTTCTCCTAGGTAATTTACATCAGACACATCATGAATTATTTAGACCACACTTACCTGAGGCTTCCTTACTATGTTTAGATCTACAGAGAAGTAAAGCTCTGCCTTCTAGAGACAGATGTTTCACAGGCAAGATAGTTAAACCACTATGTGGCCAGATTCATAGCAACTGCTGAAGATGCGCTTCCCAGTGGACTTTGAGGCTGCTGTCTGTCCCCATGTACAGATACATCACCACTACCATAACCACCTAAATGTGAGAATCCTTGCTTGAATAGAGATACTTTAGACTCACTGTGTCATGATGTCACAAAAGCAGTATGATAATCATATTATAGCTTTAAGAAACAGCTATTGATCATGTAGTGAATTTCCCAGCAATACACAGCAAATCTATAATAGCTAAGATTCAGACCTAGCTCCCTGGTATCTCAGAATTACCATCTTTATCATCATTCCTAACTTTTATTTGGGTCTTCATGGCCCTTTTATACCCAGTCTAATTCAATTCCAAGGTGTACCACAATTCCTAGGAGCTCTGGTAGCATAGTGCCTAAGGCACTTGGCTGCTAACCAGAAGCCTGGCAGTTCAAACCCACCACCCACTCCTCAGAAGGAAGGTTGGGCAATCTACTTCCATAGTGATACTGCCTTGGACACCGAAGGAGGGGCCGCTATGAGTCGGGTCCAACTCGAGGGCATATAACAACAATCACAACTACAATTCCTCACCATTATATCCTCTGAGAAGACATTTCAGCAATGGCTCCTTTTACCCCTTTTTAGGGCTAAGATCCAGAGTTGGCTTCATTGGAGCAACTAACAACAATAAAAGGGACATAACAAAGGTGCGACTTGAGTTCAGAAGAGGATGTAATTAGTTTTGCCAAAAGAGTGAGAGAAGGACTCATATTTATTGTATTTACTTGGGAGAGGGAGGAGGAGGAAAGGACATGGCAGAAAGAAAGAATAACTCACAATAGCTGTAAGGCATGAAAAAGCAGATAAGTCATTGTGTGGCTACGGTATTGAATGCAGGTGACAGATGTGCAGGGCCTTAAAGTCAGATTAGCACTTCAGGCTTTATCCTATTGTCAGAGTTCTGGAATCATACCCATTCTCTAGAAAGAACACACTAGTGTTCAAGTAGGAGCTCTGGTAGCATAGTGCCTAAGGCATTTGACTGCTAATTAGAAGGCTGGAGGTTCAAACGCACCAGCCACTCCTTGGAAGAAAGGTTGGGCAATCTACTTCCGTAGTGATACCTCTCAGAAACCCAAGGAGGAGTCTCTATGAGTTAAGTTTGACTCCACAGCAGTGAGTTTGGTTTGGTTTAGTGTTTAAGTGTAGTTTTGAAATCCTTTTGAGCTTTGCACACTTGAATTTCCTTATCTGTAAAATCTTCATGATGATAATTCTGGATTTCCACCTGGCAGTGTCATCTTAAAGCTCAAATAAAATGATGTAAAATTTCTTGTATATTTTACACCTGTTTACAGCCAATGATTGTTGTCATTATTTGTGCCACTCAGTGAGAAATATGCTTCCCAGCTGAGCCTTTGTCAACTGTTGTTATGAAGTGGTACATCTCACCGATTTTTAAAATCATGTTGCCATGCCTTTTCTCTCTTGATGTCTTAGCCAGCTCAGAGACTCCCACAATATGCAGTGTGATATAAACCCATAGTGAATCAAGATACATACCTTTATTTATTAATTACTATAAAATGCTTGGTAGTGACCACCACAGTAGACAAAACATAGTCTTTGGGACTTGTTAATCAAGGAAATATTAATAAAAACAACTGAGCTAGTTAAAGGATTATTTAATAATAGGGACTCAGTTGATGGATCATAGGCTTGACACAGGGTAGACAGGATCTCAGAGTCTTCATAGACTGAAAAACCAGACTATTCCTGAAAGACCAGAAGGAAGAAATGGGGAAATTGTTGGGACAGAAAGTGGAGGGTCTGTTGTTGTTGTTGTTGTTGTCATGTGCCGTTGAGTCAGACCTGATTCATAGCAACTCCTGCCTGGGTTTCCGAGGCAGTATCACTACGGAAGTAGATTGCCCCAAGTGGAGGGTCTAGGGAGATAAAATGCAGACAGAAAACAGATGTCCAAATAGCTTTCAAAATAGACAGATCAAAAGGTAATTTTTAGAGTGCTACTATTCTACAAGAGCAATTCAAGAGGTTAGAAGCAAGCCCTGGGAGAAAGTTACTGTGTTAGGCTGGGTTCTCTAGAGAAGCAAAACCAGTAAAGCTTATGTATAGGTATATATATATGGAGAAATTTATCTTAGGAAAATGGTTCACACAGTTATAGAATCTAGTAAGTCCCAAGTTCCTGGATCAAACATCAAACTGGAGGCTTTTCCTGACTCACACAGCTGCAGGGGCTGAGAAGCTCAAGGTTGGCAGCCAGTATAGCAGCTGTTGACTCCAGAAGATGATGGATCTAAGATCACTAGGCAGAATGGCGGATTGTTTGCTCACAACAGTTGTAGGCAGTACAATAGGATCCAGATCCACAGAAGGTTCTCTCATTTTCCCAGGATGTCTATATATATATTGAAAGCAGGCCACACCCTTGGGGAAACTCTCTTTCAATGGATTGGCTGCTCAAAGCATATACATCTGATCTCATTATGGGAATAACCACATCACAACTGCTTAAACCACTCAGAATCATGGTCCTGCCAAGTTGTCACACAACTTCAACTATCACAGTTACTTACAGAATGCTATCAGGCATGGATGGCAGAGAGACAAGGCTGGGTCTGGCTCTTTGAAAAACTCCATAATAAGAAAATGGAAGAAACCAAATTTATAGAATGAACATATAGCTATTGACTTAGAGTTAGGATACTGCCTCAGAAACCCAAGGAGAGGTTGCTGAGTTGAATCGACTTGACAACAGTGAGGAAATACATCCAGAAGGACCTCTGGTGGCTCAGTGCCTAATGCATTTGACTGCTAACTAGAAGGTGGCAGTTCAAATCCAACAGGCACTCTGCAGAAGGAAGACAGGGCAATCTATTTCTGTAAAGATTTACTGCCTCAGAAACCCAGAGAGGGTCACTGTGAGTAGGAATCCATTCAATGGCAGTGGGTTTTTTGTTTGTTTGTTTTGGTTTTGAAGCACATCCAGAATGTTCCTTAGAAGTGAGGATGGTGAGACTTTGCCTTACTTACTTTGGACATGTTATTGAGAGGGACCAATCCCTGGAGAAGGACATCATGCTTGGTAAAGTAAAGGCTCAGTGAAAAAGAGGAATAACCACAATGAGATGGATTGATGCCAGAAGAACAAACAAATCAATCTTAGAAGAAATACAACCAGAATACTTAGAAGGAAGACTGGTGAGATTTAGACTCACTGTCTTTGGAACATCATCATAGGAGGAACCAATATCTATAAAAGGGCATCCTGTTTGGTAAAGTAGATATTCAGTGAAAATGGGGGAGACCCTCAATGACATGGATTGGCACAAGAACTACAATATGCCAACAATTGCGAAGATGGTGCAGGACTGCGAAGGCATTTCATTCTCTTATGTATAAGGTTTTCATGAGTTGGAGCCAAATCAATGGCAACTAACAAGAAAATACCTCTTGAGAGATGACAGATGTGTTACAGAGCTGGAAGCAGGACCACGCCCGGTGAGGGTGCACAGACTCCTTGGTTGTGAAGGTCAGAGATAGCTGAGGAGTCAAGCAGTCCCTGGAAAGCACTTTGTGCTCAATGATCTTAAGGTTAAGAGTTTGTGAGAATTTATTGTCAAGTTTACAGAGTCCACATAAGGATCTGCATGGGGCAGAGAGCCTGACTGAACAAAGTTTTTGTCAGCCACATTTTAAAATCTTGATATCATCTTGTTTGCAGCAGTATATTGACAGAGAACTTTCTGAGATGCTGGCTGGATTCAGAAGAGGATGTGGAACAAGGGGTATCATTGCTGATGTCAGATGGATCTTAGCTCAAAGCAAAGAATACCAGAAAGAAGTTTACTTGTGTTTTATTGACTAAGCAAAAGCATTTGATTTTGTGGATCATAACAAATTGTGGATAACATTGAGAAGAGTGGGAATTCCAGAACACTTAATTGTACTCATGAGGAACCTGTACATAGACCAGGAGGTTGTTTTTCCAACAGTACAAGGGGACACTACATGGTTTAAAATAAAAAAGGGAGTGTGTCAGCATTGTATCCTTTCACCATACTTATTCAATCCATATGCTGAGCAAATAATCTGAGAAGCTGGACTATATGAAGAAAAACGTGGCATCAGGATTGGAAGAATCATTAACAACCTGCGATATGCTGATGACACAACTTTGCTGAAAGTGAGGATGACTTGAAGCACTTACTGATGAAGACTGAAGACTACAGTCTGCAGTATGGATTACATCTCAATATAAAGAAAGCAAAAATCCTCACAAGCGGACGAATAAGCAGCATCATGATAAATGGAGAAAAGATTGAAGTCGTCAAAGACTTCACATTGCTTGGTTCTACAATCGACGCCAATGGAGGCAGTAATCAGGACATCAAACAACATATAGCACTGGGCAAGTTGGCTGCAAAAGACCTCTTTCAAGTTCTGAGAAGCAAAAATATCCCCTTGAGGACTAAGATGTGCCTGACACAAGCCATATGTTCAATCGTCTCATATGCATGTGAGAGCTGGACAATGAGTAAAGAAGACTGAAGAAGAATTGATGCTTTTGAGATTTGGTGCTGGTGAAGAATGCTGAAAGTACCACAGACTGCTAAAAGAACTAACAAATCTGTCCTGGAGGAAGTGCAGCCAGAATGTTCCTTGGAAGCAAGAATGGCCAGACTTCGTCTCAGCTACTTGGGTCACATTGTCAGAAGGGACCATTTCCTGGAGAAGGATGTCATGCTTGGTAAGGTGGAGGGTTGATGAAGGAGGGAGAGGCCCTCAATGAGATGGACTGACACAGTGGCTGCCGTAAAGGCCTCAAATATAGCGGAGATCATGGAGCTGGCATGGAACTGGGTGGTGTTTTGTTCTGTTGTGCATAGTGGTCGCTATGAGTCAGAGACAAATCAACAGCACCTAACGACAACAAAAACATCATATTGCTCACTTTGTCTATCTCTCCCTGAAATTCTTGGACTCTTTGTCATAATTATTTAGTGGCATTTAAATTATATTATTTCTCAATTGAATTGTCTGCACTCTTTGTCCAACTGCCTATTACATCTGGCTTCTATTATAGCCACTCAGCTGAAACTTAACTCAGTAAATAATCATTAGCTTCCAGATTACCAAATGCAATAGACATTTTTCAGCTTTCATAATTCTGGACATCTACTTTAGTTGACATTATCATTTCCTTACTTTTCTTGTATCTTTCTTCCTCTTTTATTAGTTTTCTTTCTCAAGTTTTTCCTTATGTAATGGAGAGGTTCTTGTGACTACCTCTATCCTCTCCCTCAATGATAGCCTCTACTCCTAGAGACTTAATTGTCATTTTCCTGTTGATAAGCTATTAATTTATTTCTTGGGTCCAGAAGTCCTAAAGAGCATCAAACTTGTATGTCCAATTTCCTGTTGGTCAGTACAATCTGCATGCTGCTTAGATGCCTCTAATACAGTAATAACAACCAAACTCAGAATTCCACTTTCCAAAGCTGATGATTTCCCTATCAATGCTTTATATCAGTTGGCAATATCACAACCACATAGTCAGCCACGGAACAAGCTTGGAGACCAGACACCCCTACTTTCCTGCATTTTTTACTTCTTCAGCTCTTCAATGTATATTTTTTGAATTTAATTTTTTGAATTGAATTCTGAAATAATTTGTGACTTTTTCTTCTTTTATCCATTCCTTTAATATTGCCTGGGCTAGATGTCAATTCCTCCCTTTTTATCCCCCTGCCACTGAGCTCTGCTCATTTTCTATCTGCAAGACAAGAAATTAACTATAAAAATTTCTAGAATGATACATTTCTTTTTTTACATGATGAAATTGTAATTAAAAGATTATCAAATCAAACCAAATCAAACTCACTGGGATCAAGTCAATTCTGACTCATTAACGACCCCTATAGATTTTCTAAGGCTGTAAATCTTTATGAAAGCAGACTGCCTCATCTTTCCTCCATGGAGTGGCTGGTGGGTTCTAACCACCAAACTTTTTGGTTAGCAGTAAAACAGTACAGCAAGTACAAATTATTTTGTTGTTGTTAGTTGCTGGTGAGTTGGTTCTGACTCTTTGTGACTTACATAAAAGAACAAAACATCGCCTGGTCCTGTGCAATCTAACAAAAGAAGAAGAAAGATACAAGGAAAGAAGAAGTGATAATATCAATAAAGAAGATTGAGTAATAAAAATAAGAACATTAAGCTATTGGAGGCTTATTATTTGGGACACTGTTCTAATCTCTTTAAATATATTAACTCATTTACTAATCACAATAAATCTATGTGGTAGACATTATTATCCCCACTTTACAGATAAGGAAAATAGGTAAAAAGGGATGACCTTGCCCAAGGTTATACAGCTACAAGTAACTGTTGTGTTGTTGTTGTTATGTGCCATTGAGTCGGACCTGACTCATAGCGACCCCTCCTTGGGTTTCTGAGGCGATATCACTAAGGAAGTAGATTGAAATTTAAAGCCAAGTGGTCTGACCCCAAATCCAAGCTTTCATCTTCACAGTATGCTGCCCTGTCAGAGTTCATACTATGTGATACCTTTCATTCAATTAAAATATTCACTGCCGTCAAGTCATTTCCGACTCATAGTGGGGTTTCCAAGGCGGTATCTCTATGGAAGTAGATAGCCCTATCTTCCTTTCAAGGAGTGGCTGGGGGGTTTGAACCTCCAGCCTTCTGGTTAGCAGTCAAATGCCTTACGCACACTATGCCACATTAATATATATTATTCACAGTTTAACTACATGTATGTAGAAGTATAAAACATGGAAAATATATACTAAATTTATTATAGTAGTTGCTTAGGAAAGGGAAGTGGTAGTTACTAAGGATGAGGAAATTCACGGGGCTTTGAATCCATTTATGGTTTATTGTATATAAAAGTACTTGAACCCATATAAAACAGCAATTGTCAATTGTACATGGTGCTTGTTTTATTTTTCAGTATATTTTTTGTATTTTAAAAATTCTTAATAGACAAAATTTTAATTAGCTCTTGTTAAGCTGATTGCTTAACTAGTATGTAGAGTATAGTCCTGATTTTATAAAAGAAAATACGTATAGAAATACAAAGAATACACAATAATATATTAATAGTGGATTATTTCTGGGTGTCAGGATTATAGTTCTTTTTTTTTCTCCTCTGTGCTTTGATCAATATTAATAACAATAACACAAGAGCATAAATCATATAAAAAAGGGTTATTAAGTTACATTTCCCAAGATACAGTTTGTAAATCCAGACAGTCTAACTTCAGGATTGTTGTTGTTGTTGTTATATGCCACTGAATTGGGTTTCCGAGGCAGTATCATTACGGAAGTAGATTGCCCAACCTTCCTTCTGAGGAGTGGCTGATGGGTTTTAACCACCAGCCTTCTGGTTAGCCATCAAGTGCCTTAAGCACTACACTATCAGAGCTCATACCTTCAGGGTGTATGAAGTTAAACACTATCTTTTACCATCTGTTCAACGAAGTTTCTCTCTCCATTCCCACCACCTTTTCTATAGCTTAGACTTTCATCATGACTCTCCTGAAGAGTAACAACAGCCATTTAACTAGTTCTCTCATCTGTATCTCTTTCTTTCTGACCCACCCTGTACACTTTTGCTAAATTGTCTTTTTGAAAAATCAGCCTCTTTATGTCACTCTACTTCCAATAATCTTCATCATACAGTTCATATTTATCAGAAAGTACATAGACTTTCTGATGCCATTTTTGCTTTAAACCTTTGATTCATAGTTTCTGCAACATCTACACCTTGACTTCTCAAACCATAACAGTTGCCCCTAGAGATAGACATGATGTGAGCAAGCTGTAGCCTCTCGCTGTAGTATACTTGTCTGCTTCTTTGGTGCCCAGCTCAACCCCCTGTTCCTTTGGCCTGGCTAATTCCTGTTCATCCTGTGTGGACTAATATGTTTACAGAAACCATTTACTGAGTTATGTATCCTTAGCTCATATAGTAACAACTCTTCTGTTCTTGGAGAGGCCCTATCTATAGTCCTATGCTTTTCATTCTGGGTTTAATCATGGATTTCTCTGTGTCTTTCAGACCAAATTTTAAAGTAGCTTTAAGAGTGAGAATACTTTTCTAGTATCTGAGTATCTGGTCTAGAGAAGATGCTTAGCATATTTTTGGATGACTGAGTATATTTTACCAAACTGCTACATTCTTGGACTGGATTTAGAAGAGGGCAGCCCCCTGAACCCTTGGTCCAGGAATACTGGGTTGGCATGCTGGGGAGATCTCCCTGTACTAAAGAGGTCACTATGTGTGACTCTGCCTCTGACCACTTTTACAGTGCATGAGAGAAGTAACTACATTCAGAATCACTTTATAATTCAAGAACTAAGCTCAAATGTGTACTAGAAGGAAAAATTGTCTCAGTATAGGCAAACATCACCTTTCAGAAATCCAAGATAATAAAAATGAAGAATTGAAGAAACAAGAACTGCTGACAACAGCTCAGAAAGTAGGACAGCTTAGACAAAATTCCCTAGGGGCAAAGGGCTTTCAGTGATGATGCAATTTTCTAACTTTCCCTCCATAGTTTCTTGTCTAAAAATTATATCTATCTATCTATCTATCTATTTTTTTTTGAACAGGGGAAGGATGCTAGTGGTCAGTCTCTTGTCCAGGGTTATTCTTCTACTTATAAATTGGCTGATCCAAGAGTGGTGTTCAGTACCTTGGTACACAGAGATTTACAGAAGACATTTTTACTAAATTGCATCACTCACTTGGGAATTACTGTCAGGTTAAATTGTGCTTTTTTAAAAAATAATATTTTATTGTGTTTTTGGTGAAGGTTTACACAGTAGTTTAGATTTCCACTCAAAAATTTCTATATAAATTTTTCAATGATATAGGTTACATTCTTCACAAAGTGTAAATATTCTCATTATTTCCATTCTGGTTTTTCTGATTTAAACTGTGCTTTTAGGTTGAGCATCCTAAACATATAAAATGAACCCATCAAGTTAGACGTAATATTGTTTGTGATACCAAACTGACAAAATGATTTAAGATTATCAGCAAATACCAAGCAGACATTCTTCTCTGTGGATCTACTTCTCTGGGGGAATCTGCCCTGAGCCAACCCCAGGTCCTTGTCAAACTCCAGCCCCATCCACACTGGCTGACATTCTCACCTTTCCTCCAGAACTCTGGACTATTCCACAAAGTGGATAATGGTTTCCCTGGTGATCATTAACCCTCAGATTGTTACCATGGACATTGGCCTAAAGGCAACAGAGGCAAGGTCCCCAGCAAATATCCAGTGGCTGAAAGCATTTTAAATTTCAGTTTCAAGTTCATTCTTACATTCATTCAGACATTAATGCCTTCAAGAAACATTTTCTAAATCTTTGGCCTTTGCCAAAACTCGGGCTAGGCTTTGAAGGCCTAGATATCATCAAGACACAATCTCAGCCATGTAGTTTCTTTCTTCCAAATTTTATTTATGTTAAAAAGCGGCCCTGCCTTTGCTTCTAATTAATGTTTATGAAAGAAATGCCAACCCCACTTCACTTATAACATTGTTAGTTTTTCTAACTGAACGCTGTTCATTTGTTCAGTGAATAGAATAATAATAACTTATGCATTTGACTTTATTATTATTATTCATAATAATAACTAAAACATTAAACAGTTGCTATGAGTCAGACACTATTTTCAGTATTTTACATACTGAAATAATTTTCACTACAACTCTATGAGGTAGGTGCTATTGTTATTCATGTTCTATAGATGAGGAAATTAAAATAGAGAGGCTAAGAAATATCTTCTAACTTCACAGCAACCTTATGACAAGTGCTTACTGTTGCCACAATTAACAGTGATTAAAGAAACCAAGCCAAAGAGTTCTTAAATGACTTGGGTAAGGCCACCAAGAATGAAACTTCCTTCTGTATATTTAGATCAATAATGCATAGAATCCAAAAGTCTTGCTTTAAACCCAATAAGACAATCTTCGTACAGGTGACCATTAATTCTTCAGTCAAGGTAGACCTCACAGATGGATTTTGAGATATAAGATTTTCTCAGTGAACATCAAGAAGCTGAATCAATTTTTAAATTTATTTCATTCATGTCAGCCACTCAGAAGGAAGATTGGGCAATCTACTTCCGTAGTGATACTGCCTCAGAAACCCAAGGAGGGGTCACTATGAGTTGGATCCTACTCAATGATAGTGAGTTTGGTTTTTTGGTTTGGTTTCTTTCATGTACCCATGAATGTATGTAAAATATTTGTAGAGTCTTATTCTGGATTAGATCCCAAACTCGACACCACCATGATAGAGGAAATTACAATAGTTGGTCTTTGCTCTTAGACGGTTAACAGTCTGTGGGAGAAAATAGCACAGGAATTTGATCTCATTTTCAATAAGACAGTGCATGATTACTTCCAGATTTCAGGAATGTAGTGATTTAATTGACTTATTTTGTTATCTCCTTCCTAAACTCTCTACCACATATACATAACGCTTTTATGTAACAAAGTTTATTTTTAATAACTACTGAGACTGACATATGAAAAACCATATGGGTCATAAAGGGCTGTTTGAATTCAGAGTCACATACCCCGCTAGGGAGTCAGGTGGTTTCTGAAGGTATTCTCCCAATTGGAAGCTTGTCTTTTCACTTTTTCAGTTAAGTCTTTTGATGAACAAAAGTTTTTAATTTTTATAAGGTCCCATTTATTTATTTTATCTTCTGCTATTTGTGCTTTTGTTATTATATCAGATAATATATTGTTGAAAGCTAGGCCTGACAGCATTGCCCTTGTTAGTTCTTCAAATAATTTTATGGTTTCAGTTTGCATATTAGGACCTTAGTCCACTTTGAATTTGTTTTGGTGTATGGTTAGAGGCATAGATCCTGTTTCACTTTTCTGCATGTGGAAACCCAATTTTCCCAACACTATTTATTGAAGAGACTTTTCTTTCCCCATAGAATTAACTTAACATATTTGTGAAAAACCAGTTGGCCATAGATGTGTGGGTTTATTCCTTGACTCTCAATTCTATTCCGTTGACCTATTCCATTGGTGGCACAGTGGTTAAGTGCTCAGCTGCTAACCAAAAAGTTTGTGGTTTGAACCCTTCTGTGGTGTAGTAAATTACCTGGTATGGCTTTTGTACCCGAAAGTCTTTGTAAACTCTGTGGTGGAATTTGCCATGAGCAACTGAGGAGCTCCTGATTGCTGAAGTTGTCCACCTGGGGTATTTCTGTTGGGAGTGGCACAAAACAATGTTCTGGGAGGCTCACTCTCTCTCAGGTGCTTAGAATTCTGATGTTGATTGGTTGGTTTGGCCACTCTGCCAGGCTCAAAAGGAGGCCTCCTAGAAGCAGAACGCTCTCTGACTGCTGGCTGAGGAAGACATGCTGCTGAAAGAGACACACACTCCTGAGACATGTGCTGCTGGGAAAGAGACGTAAGAGACACGCATTGCTGAGTGAGACACTGAGGGACACGCACTGCTGGAAGAGATACTGTGAGAGACTGTTGGCTGAGGGACGGTGGGCTGGGAGAGAGACCGAGTGTTCTTCCTAAACTTGAATTGTAGCCTGGTGCTTCCCTAATAAACCCTGTAATCTGCGAGTTCTGTGTGGCCACTGCAGTGAATTATTGAACCCAGGAGAGAGGTGGTGGGTGCTTTGGGAGGAATGGTTGGTGAAAGGGCTGGAGGGAGGCAGCATGTCTGGCCTTATAGGAATAGACCTTGGGTTATTGATGGTGATCCTGTCTTCCTCTTGTAGGGCTAGAGGAGATCAGAAGATGTGGCCTCCTTGTCTTTTTAGCACCTTCCCTCCAGTGGCTCAGCAGGTAATAGATGTGATTTTTGCTTCCATAAAGATTACAGCTTTGGAAACCCTGTAGGGCAATTTTATTCTGACTTATAGTGTCACTATGGGTTGGAATCGACTTGGTGATAATGGGCTTGGTTTTCCTATGTGCCTACTGTGTTACCAGTACCAATCTGTTTTGATTATTGTACCTATATAGTATGTTATTAAGTCAGGAAGTGTGAGTCCTCCTATTTTGTTCTTTTTCAACATTACTTTAGTTATTCAGTGCTTCTTGCCATTCCATATCAAGTTGAGGACTGGTTTTTCCACTTTTGTAAAGAAGGCTGCTGGAATTTGTATCAGGATTGTGTTGAATCTAAAGATTACTTTGTGTAGTACTGACATGTTAACAATATTAAGTCTTCCAATACATGAGCATGGAACATCTTTCAATTCATTTAAATCTTTAATCTCTTTCAGTAGTGTTTATAATTTAAATTGTATAAATCCTTCACATCCATGGTTAAGTTTATTCCTAGGTATTTTATTCTCTTAGATGCTATTGCAAATGGAATTGTTTCTCTAACTTCCCTTTCAGATTTCTCATTGCTGGTGCATGGAATCCCAACTGATTTTTATTTGTTGAACTTGTACACTGAAACTGCTAATTTATTCTAATAGCTCCGGAAGTTTTCTTAGGATTCTTTGGGATTTTTCTGTTTAGGATGATATCATCTAAGAATAGAGAGAATTGTACTTTTCTTTTCCAATCCGGATACCTTTTATTTCTTTTTCTTGTATTATTGTTCTTGCTAGGTAACTCTTAAGTTTGTTGCTCTATAAACATGTTTATTACCAAGTAGATAATGTCCAACCTTCTTAGCATGAAGCATATGTCTCTTCATGATCTGCTTTACCTACAACTCCAACTTCAAGTAGCATTAATCCCCATGTTATGATTTATTCTTTAGTGATATGAATTAGTGTGAGGTCTCCCAACCTATTGTTTTCTTTTCAAGCTTATATTCATATCACCTTCTCTGCCTAACCTTTCCCTTTTTGTCTTCTGTCTAGCAAGCATCTACTTACTTTGCATATTAAATTTGTGACATCACTTCACTCAAGAAAAACTTCTTACTCATTCTCTTCTTTCAAGGTTGTCACAGTTATTTCCTGTGGTCCCTTACTCTATGTGTTGGTGTGTTCCTACAGTAGCTATGAGATGTCCTGGCACATATCAATAAACATGTGTTGAACTAAATTAGCATGACCTAGTCATCTTCATTGCTCTTGGGGATATTAATTGTCTGTACATGATAAATAAAACTGAGTTCAATGTCAATACATGGTGATGAGCTTCTTCCACCACAGGTGTGCCATGTTTACCCATATGACCTGAACCCTTCTCAGATGCTTCTGCTCCTCCACCATGCTCTGATCTTCATGGAGTTATTTCTGGAAGGTGTTAACTTCATCAGCATCAAGGTGAGTAGGTATTCTTAGTTGTCTACTGCAAGGCCTAGGTTTGTAACTGAGAGCTATTCCATGGTTTTGTTGATATTCATGTCACTTTTACTTTTTCAGAATTTATAACTGGTCCTTGATACCAATCACTTAACTTAAGAGTTCATGTTGACCACACTATCCCCATGCCAAAACAAGTGTGAACCAGTTTTCAGAAGGCTATGGAATGGTAAGCCAGAAGCCAAGCTGCCTTGATAACACACGTGTGAATGATGCCAAAGAGAGAGCTGGAGTCAGAGCTTGAGGTAAACATGGAGTGTGACAAACCATGAACTTGGATTTATTGATGAGAGCCGGAGAGAGAGAACTTGAATGGTGTAAACTGCTAAAACTCTTGGCAGTTAGCTGAAAAGTTGGAGGTTTGAGTCAACCCAGAGGTACCTCGGAAGAAAGGCCTAGTGATCTACTTCTGAAACATCAGACACTGAGAGTGCCAAGGAACACTGTTCTACTCTGACACGTGGGATTGCCACGAGTCAGAGCTAACTTGTTGGCAAGGTTTTTTTTTTTTTCAAGGAATGAAAAAGGAAGATATAATTTTGATTTCTTAACAGATATAAAGTCATATTTCTGTTCCAACTTTTAATTGGGACTTGGCTGGATTTGTGGATATGTAAATTGAAAGGTGTATCCTTTTAATGAGTGGCATGATTATTTCCTCACATCTATTCAATACCATACCCATGGTATCAATCATGCAGATAGATAAGTGGAAACACTTTAATGTGTGACTCAGACAACAACAACAAGAACAACAACAACACTATTGCTTTCAAGTCAATTCTGACTCATCTCAACCCTAGGACAGGGTAGAACTACCTTTACAGGGTTTCCAGACCTGTAATCCTTATGGAAGCAGACTGCTACATCTGTTCCTCATGGAGCGGCTTGTGGGCTCAAAGTGCCAACCTTTTGGTTAGTATCTAAGTGTTTAACCACTGTGTCACCAGGGCTCCTTAATGTGTGACTAAGTTAGAATTAAGACGAAGCAATTATCAGATAGGATACTGTACAGTATAACTTAGAAAATAGAGAAGATTCCAGGATAAAATGTGTAGACTGAGTAAATTAAGTAAGAGAATAACTTTTTTATTATCGTTTTATGGCTTGTAAAATGCAGCAGTAGTTCTGACCTCTTTTTTAGCCTAGACAATTATTTTGTCTTATCTTTGGTTTATTTAGTGTAAAGATATTTATGGTAAGAGTCTAGTTGACATCATTTTTTTTTTTTTTT
>NW_006921716.1:5460403-5479311 GCF_000298275.1 Orycteropus afer afer | reverse complement strand
ATTTCCTCCAGATTTTCAAATTTGTTGGAATACAGTTCTTCATAGTATCCTGATATTATCCTTTTTATTTCAGCTGGTTCTGTTGTGATTAGTTGACATCATTTTAATGCATGCTTCAATTTATCATACAAAGTCTTATTCTTTGACTTTTATTGTTCATATGTCTCCAATTATATTATCAATAATTCTTTCTTTCTTCCTTCCTTCCTTCCTCCGTCCCTCTGTCTCTTCCTTCCTTCCCTCCTTCCTTTCTTCCTCTGGTTGTCCTCACTCCCTTACTTTGTTTTACCTACTCATCTTTGTCAAGTTTGAAATTTGTTTCAAGAAAAGTGTTTGAATAAAAGACCATCTAACGTCATTTGAAGTCTAAGCCCTTGCTGCCTCTTGATGCTTATTTTGATATTTCAGTTTTATTAT
Organism: Orycteropus afer afer; assembly: GCF_000298275.1. Classification (NCBI taxonomy): domain Eukaryota; kingdom Metazoa; phylum Chordata; class Mammalia; order Tubulidentata; family Orycteropodidae; genus Orycteropus; species Orycteropus afer. The sequence goes on along the minus strand of NW_006921716.1, from coordinate 5,478,894 downwards.
TGAAGACATGTGTGAGTTCTGTATTTCTGATTATTAAAGTTTGGAGTTAAGACCAAAAAACCAAACTCACTGCTGTTGAGTTGGATCTGACTTATAGTGACCCCTCCTTGTGTTTCTGAGGCAGTATCACCACAGAAATAGATTGTCCACTCTTCCCTCCAAGGAGTGGCTGGTGGGTTTGAACCACCAGCCTTCTGGTTAGCAATCAAATGCCTTAGGCACTATGCCACCAGAGCTCCTAAATTCTGGAGTGAGGGTACACTTTGTTGAGTCCTCCTTTATAGAAAAATTTAAAGTAATATTAATTTCTTGCCACTATTTGATTTTCTTCATCTTTCATATTGTGAATCAGCATTATTAATGTTTTGACAATTACAGTACTTCTAACATTTTAAAGTTACTAACATTTTAAATTCTGTGGCCAGAAATACCATGAAAATCCTCAGATTTTCAGATTGGTGAGGGTTCAAATTCTTAATTTGGAAAAGAGTTGGAGAGTACAGGCTCATGGCATAAATGTTTTATTCTCTTGGTCTTGACAAATAAAATAACAGATAAAGTAATAGAAATTAATTTCTTAAACTTTAATGTGCGTATGAAATATCCAGAGGGTGTTAATAAAATTCTGATTCTGTAGGCCCAAGATGAAGCCTAGAATCTGCACTTTGAACAGTACTCAGTAATGCTTCTGGTTCATGGATTACATTTTGAATAACCAGGATCTAGAGTTGCATTGTACAACATGGCAGCCACTGTCCATGTGTGACTATCTAAATTAAAATTAATTAAGGTGAAGTGAAATTAAAAATTAATTCCTCTGCCATGCTAGCTACAACACAAGTGCTCCAATAGCCACATATGAATAGTGACTACCATATTGAACATTTTTATCAATGTGTAAAAGTTAAAGTAGTTAGGAAAAGTGATTGGCGTCATATAAAAACAAAAAAACAAAAACCAAACCCGTTGTTGTTGAGTCAATTCCAACTCATAGCAACACTATAGGAGAGAGTAGAACTGCCCCATAGGATTTCAAGTCTGTAATCCTTATGAAAGCAGACTGCCACTTCTTCCTCCTATAGAGTGGCTAGCGGATTTGAACAACTGACCTTTCAGTTAGCAGCTGAACCTTTAGCCAGTGAGCCATCAAGGCTTATTTGGCATAGTATAAATGCTCCACAAACCCCAACACTCGATTCAAATCTTGCACTAGCTCTGGAGCCAGATCCTAAATTAGAATCTTGATTTCTTGATATTGCCACTTATTTGCTCTGTGACTTTGGGCAAGATGTTTATCTTTGTGTCTTGGTTTCCTCATCTGTAAAATGGAGAGTACATAGAATTGAAAAAAAAGAAATATATAAATACATGTAAAGCTTTCTGAGCAGTGCCTGAAACATAAATTATCAATAAAAAATAAGCAATGATTAGTTCAGTAAATAATAAATACTCTCGATAATTAGACCATGAAGATTAAGGATTTTTAACCTAGAGGATGTATAGATATGCTTCAAAGAACCTGTGTACTCTCTGAATTTAACTGCAGATGTGCCATGTGCATATTTATGGATTCATGACATTCATTAGGTCAGAGGCCAAGAAAAAAGAGTCACTGTTTTCATAAGGTCTCTTAACCTGAGAGAGTCTTTTATCCAAATGCAACTCATTTTCAGCAACTCATTTTTTCCTGATGGATTTTTTCATAGTGGGGCTTATACTTGGACATTGGGTTTTGAGGAATATAAAGAGATCTATTTTCCTAGAAATTATTTCACTTCAGTTCTTTGAGCCTCAGTTTCTTCATCTGTTAACTGGCATTGTCAGATTGGATGATCTTTGAATAACCTATGATACCAACACTAAATGATATTGGTAAGATGATCATTTTATCAGTTTTCTGTATCAAAGGCATTGGACAGATTTAAAGTAAAAGCTTGACCAGTATTGCTTTAGCAGATCTCTTTAATAGCAAACAGCAAATCCAGAACAAGGAGCTCCTGAAACCAAGCAAGTCTCTGAGCAGGGAAGCTCTGCTTGCTGCTTAGCAACCTCTCCAGCTGTCGAGCGCAAATAGATATCTGCAGGACAGCAGAGCCGCTTCTACAGGAGCCAGAATGAGGCAGCTCGGTCTTTTGGGAGAAGGGATGCTCTGGGATACAATGCAGCACTGCTTAGACAATGCAGCAGAGCTTTAGGCGGGGCCAGAAATCCTCGTTAGCCACATCCAGTGAGTAGCAAACTGAAGCATGACATCCTTTTTAGAGCAGATTGCATTTGGAGAAATTTGAGTATAAGATTGATTGTAAGCAGACACAGCTCTGTCACCAATAGCTTCAGCCTGAAACTATTGCTTACATAAGTAATTTTAATTTTCTTATCACAAAATATTGTACATAGCAATAACCATTTCTACAAAGATCCAAAAGTGTGTAATTAAAAAAAATTCAGACACAGATCTAAAGTGTGTAATTTTTAAGAAATGATGTGTTCAAGTAGCAAATTATTTAAGACTCATGTCCTCAGTTATTTCATTGGAAATGGAAATATTTTTATTTATTATCTTTTTCTTCATGCCTATATATGCCCAGGAACTCTGGTAGCATAGTGCCTAAGGCACTTGACTGCTAACAGAAGGCTGGAGGTTCAAACCCACCAGCCACTCCTCGGAAGGAAGATGGGGCAATCTACTTCCGTAGTGATACTGCCTTGGGAACCCAAGCGGGGGTCACTATGAGACAGGTCTGACTCCACAGCACATAACAACAACAATATATGTCCAAACCATCTTTCTTTGTATCATACTGTGCTTTCTTAAAAGACATTTTATTTTTTCTGTTCCTGCTAACATTTCTAAGTATTTGAAAATAAAATTCATTATATTGTGAAATATGCAGACAACCTAATTATTTTGTGGTCCAGATGAAATTTATAGATCACGTATCATCTGTCAGTCACATAGTGGTGAAACAGTATATAAAGTTTGAAGAAAAAAGAAGGCATTTTCTGCTCTCTCAATCTTTCTATCTAGGTTTTTTTTTTTTTTTTTTTTTAAGATCATTCTTTTTCTCATTATGATTTTATTCTCAGCTAATATTACTGACCTAAATATTTCCAAGTGACAGAATGTTCTTTCTCAGACATGAAATATAAATCACTTTCCTTGACTGTCTGAGTCAGTGTCACACAAAATCATTTCTAAAACTCTGATTAAGACCATCATTGTCATCCTTCTCTGACTTGTATATAGTGTGTGTTTAACTTTCATTTGACCTCCTTCCTTGTTAGATTCAGGATTATATTTTTCCTAATATTACTAATAATATCTTTAGGTTACTAATAAGTATCGATTGCAAGCTAATCACTCCCTGTTCTCAAGGATCAGAGTAATAAGAGGACATGTAGATCGTTACCTGATGCCTGGAGAGCAGCACATACTTTTTCAATGCATTTATGTAGGGAATAAAGAGAGGAAAAACTTTAACCACCCATGGAGTGCACAGAGAGAAGAAGATCTCAAAGAATAAAAATAGCAAGTACTGTTTGTTTTGGTTAAGTTAATACAGAATCAGTCAGGTGGAATAAGAGGTTGCCTCCCAAGACATTGGGATTCATTACCTTGGTAGCATAGGCAATCACACCTTTAAAGCCACAGCTGTTTTCACTACAATGTGAGGATTCTTTGGAAACATGTTCTGTAGTCTTTGAGAAAATCAAAGGTGTACATTACCACATTACTGAACTGATGTCCTAAACATCACCTATGCACCTTAGCATAATGTTAGAGAACATGGGCTTTGAAATCAATGGATCTCACTTAAACTCTTACTTATTCTGACAAGTCACTTAAGCTATTTTTGCTCTATCTTTCTGGCTTTTACAAAGGACCATGAAATCTGCTCCCAGATTAAGACATGAGGTAGTCAGGCCTGGGGCTTGGAGGCTGCTTTTCGCCTGTGGATGGCTCTATTTTAAGGCCATTGCCTGCGATAGGTAGGTGCAGAGGGATTAGAAACAACTTGTCTGTCAGTTTGTCATCCTGTGGTGGCTTACATGTTGCTGTGAGGCTGGAGGCTATATACCACTGTGTTGCAAAATGCCAGCATGGTTACCCATTGTGGATAGATTTCAGTGGAGCTTCTGGGCTAAGCCAGACTTGGAAGAAGGAAGCGGCCATGCATTTTCTCACACAATTGACCAATGAAAACCTTATGAATAGCAGCGAAACACTGTCCAATATATTACTGGAAAACTTTATAAATAGCCCTGAAACATTGTCCAATATAGTGCCAGAAGATGAGCCCATCATGCGAGAAGACACTCAAAATTTGACTGGGGAAGAGCTGACTCCTCAGAATAGAGACAATCTTAATGATATGGATAGAGTAAAGCTTTCAGGTCCTACATTGGCTGATGTGGCATAAATTAAAATGAGTAGAAATAGAGGCAAACATTGCACTGGTGGTGGTGGTGGTGGTGGTTGTGTGCCATCAAGCCATCTCTGACTCATAGTGACTCTTCCTTGGGTTTCCGAGGTGATATCTCTACAGAAGTAGATTGCCCAATTTTCCTTCTGAGGAGTGGCTGGTGAGCTGAAATGGACTGGTTTTGGCCATTTTGAATCAGACAACCATATGATCTACTATCTTGAGAACAACAAATTGAAGAGGAATGGTGTGGCATTCATCATCACAAAGAGTGTTTCAAGATCTGTCCTGAAGTACAACACTGTCAGTGATAGGATAACATCCATACACCTACAGGGAAGACCAGTTAATACTACTATTATTCAAATCTATAACCAAAGACAAAGATGAGGAAATTGAAGATTTTTACCAGCTTCTGCAGTCTGAAATTGACTAAACATGCAATCAAGATGTGTTGATTATCACTGGTGACTGGAATGCAAAAGTCGGAAACAAAGAATGGTTACCAGTAGTTGGAAAACGTGGCTGCAGTGATAGAAATAACACCGGAAATTGCATGATAGAATTTTGCAAGACCAACAAGTTGTTCTTTACAAATACCCTTTTTCAACAACATAAGTGATGACTATACATGTGGACTTCACCAGACAGAATACACAGAAATCAGATTGACTACATCTGTGGCAACAGGTGATGGAAAAGTGCCATATCTTCAGACAAAACAAGACCAGGACCTGACTGTGGAACAGACCATCAACTGCTCATATGCACATTCAAATTGAACTTAAAGACAATTAAAACAAGTCCATCAGAGCCAAAATATGACCTTGATAATAACCCTCCTGAATTTAGAGACTATTTAAAGAATAGATTTGATGCATTGAATACCAGTGACTGAAAACCAGATGAATTGTGGGATAATATCAAAAATGTCAAAGAAAGCAAGAGGTCAATAAAAAGACAAGAAAGGAAGAAAAGTCCAAAATGGATGTCAGAAGAAGACTCTGAAACTTGCCCTTGAGCTGAGAGTAGCTAAAGCAAAAGGAAGAAATGACAAGATAAAAGGGCTGAACAGAAGATTTCAAAGAGCAGCTGGAGCAGAAAAGCCAATTACTATAATGAAATGTGCAAAGATCTGGAGTTAGAAAACAAAAGGGAAGAACATGCTTGGCATTTCTCAAGTGGAAAGAACTGAGGAAACAATTTAAGTCTTGAGTTGCAATATTGAAAGATTCTATGGGCAAAATACTGAATGATGCAGGAAACATCAAAAGAAGATGGAAGGAATACACAGAGTCACTGTACCAAAAGGAATTGGTTGATGTTCATCCATTCAGGAGGTGGCTTATGATCAGGAACCAATGTTTTCGAAGGAAGAAGTCGAATGTGCACTGAAGGAATTGGTGAAGAACAAGGCTCCAGGAATTGACAGAATACCAATTGAGATGTTTCAACAAATGGATGCCATGCTGGAGGCACACACTTGGTTATACCAAGACATTTAGAAGACAGCTACCTGGCCAACTGACTGGAAAAGATCCATATTTGTACCCATTCCAAAGAAAGGTGATCCCACAGAATGTGGAAATTATCAAACATTATCATTAATATCACATGCAAGTAAAATTTTACTGAAGATAATTCAAAAACAGTTGCAGCAGTATATTGACAGAGAGTTTCCAGAAATGCAATCTGGATTGAGAAGAGGATGTGGAGTGAGGGATATCATTGCTGATGTCAGATGGATCTTAGCTGAAAGCAAAGAATACCAGAAAGATATTTACTTATGTTTTATTTACTATGGAAAAGTATTCAATTGTGTGGGTCATAACAAATTATGGATAACATTGAGAAGAATAGGAATTCCAGAACACTTAATTGTAATCATGAGGAATCTGTGCATAGATCAAGAGGCTGTCATTTGAACAGAACAAGGGGATACTGCATGGTTCAAACCAAGAAGGGAATGTGTCACAGTTGTATTCTTTCACCATACTTATTCAATCTATATGCTGAGCAAATAATCCAAGAAGCTGGATTATATGAAGAAGAACATGGCATCCAGATTGGAGGAAAATTCATTAACAACCTGAGATACACAGATGACACAACTTTGTTTGCTGAAAGTGAGGATGATGTGAAGCACTTACTGATGAAGATTAAAGACTATAGTCTGCAGTGTGGATCACATCTCAATATAAAGAAAACAAAAAATCCTCACAACTGGTCCAATAAACAGCTTCACGGTGAATGGAAGAAAGATTGAAATTGTCAAGGATTTCATATTACTTGGCTCTATGATCACCACCAATGGAAGCAGCAGTCAAGACATCAGACAACGTATTGCATTGGGCAAATCTGCTGCAAAAGACTTCTTCAAATGATGAAGAGCAAAGATGTCTCCTTGAAGACTAAGGTGTGTCTAACCCAGCCATGGTATTTTCAATCTCCTCATACGCATGTGAGAGCTGGATAATGAATAAGGAAGACCACAGAAGAGTTGATGTTTTTGAGTTGTGATTTTGGAGAGGAATGCTAAGAGTACCATGGTCTGCTAAAAAGACTAACAAATCTGTCCTGGAAGAAGTGCAGGCAGAATGATCCTTGGAGGTGAGAATAGCCAGACTTTGTCTCACCTATTTTGGTCATGTTGTTAGAAGGAGCTATTCCCTGGAGAAGGATATCATGCTTGGTAAAGTGGAGGGTCAATGAAGAAGGGGAAGGCCCTCAATGAGGTGGACAGACACAGTGGCTGCAATGATAGGCTCAGGTATAGCAAGGATTGTGGGGCTGGCACAAGACTGGGCAGTGTTTCATTCTGCTGTGCATTGGGTCGCTAAGAGTTGGAGGCAATGTGATGGCACCTGACAATAACAACAACAAGCTGTTCCCATAAAGATTAAAAAACCCAAAACCCACATCCATAGAGTTGATCCCAACTCATAGCAACCCCTCATTTGGTTTACAAGGCTGTAAATCTTTACAGAAGTAGATTGCCTCATCTTCTTTCCGTGGAACAGCTGGTGGGTTTGAACTGCCAGCCTTCTGGTTAGCAGTCAAATGTCTTCTCACTATACTACCAGAGCGTAGAAAATGTCATTGGGCAGTTTTACTCTGTCACATGAAGTCATTGGTCAAATATTAGCTCTATGGCATCTGATAACACAACAAAAACAATAACAATATTTCTTTACCCAAGTTTTAAGGAGTAAATGAAATAGTGGTTAAATAGTACCAGGAATAGTGTCAGATATAAAGTAAGACTTATTGGTCTTGTTTTTCTTGTTTTTGTTAGGTGCCACTGAATCAGTTCCAACTCATAATAACCCTATCTACAACAGTATGAAACACGGCTCAGTTCTGTACCATCTTCCCAATCACTACCATGTTTGAACCAAATGTTGCAACACTATCTCAATCCATCTTGTTGAAAGATTCCTGCTTTTTTTGCTGACCCTCTATTTTACCAAACATGATATTCTTCTCCAGGGACTGGTCCCTCCTGGTAACATGACCAAAGTACAAGAGATGAAGTCTTATCATCCTTGCTTAGGTGGTGGATACTATAAAAATAATGAACAATTAAAAGCTTTTTTTTTTTAAATGAATCCACATGAAAATAACAACACCCAGTAAATCAGCAAGTAATCAGTATTTATTCACAGCTATTGAAACGAAGGAAAAATTTGAAAGTGTGACAAGGAAACAATTACCACGGACAAATGAGTGATAAATGAGAGTTTTCTAAATAGCATCCAAACAGGAATCTTTTTTTTTTCCTCCAAAATCTAGGTCCCCTTATAACCATCCTCATTGTCCCCTCCAGCAGTACAAATTGCATTTTGTAATAGACATGACCAGAGAAGACGTGCAATGACATAGATGTGCCTCTATCCCTTTAGCATTACATAGATCATGACAAACATAGCTAGAATGATGAAGATCAGATATGACAATATAAGGATTGTACTTTGAGCAATTACAGAAGGAACAAAAATCCTTTGCAATAAACACATGAGTTCTGAATCAATGAAGTAGACCAGTCTGGGTCAACTTGGGCTAAATAAATCAGCATGGAATAAGGAAATATGAGAATATAGATTCAGAAAAAGAATTGTGAGAAGGAAGTAGACCACAATTAGGACTTAGACTTAGGGAAGAATGAATATTATTGATGGCTGATGAACAGAAAGTAAATTAATACAGTTCAGTGCAGACTGAATTTTTCTAATTATTTTCCTTTTTTAAAATTGCAAATACAAAATTCTGTAGGCACTGGAGCAAAGAAATGGTATTAAAACTCCTCCCTCTCTACCTTTCCTTACTCTTTTCCAGGAAGAAGAAATACTAATCTGACGGTTAAATATAGGAAATTGTTTGAATTATACTTACTAGTATGTAGAATCACTGAAGTAAAACTCAACTGGCTTAAAACTGGCTGCTGCATGTGGTACAGCTCAATTCACCAGAGTTCTTTGCTCTTGGATTTTAGGTAGAAGTTTCAGCTAAAAATTTACTGTTATAATGATTTTCTTTTCAGATAAGTCTCTCAGAGATGTTATGGGATGCATTGCTGTATCTTGGAACAAACTTCAAACATTTTTGGCTTCTTTGCCCTAATGTCACCATAACAGCATCCTAATCTCATCTCAGTTCTAACACAGTCAAATGTCTTGTGTAAACTTGTGTGTTGAATTTTTGGAGAATGATCATGCACACTGAGAACTGGTGGAAAAATATGTGCATATTAAGAAATAAAAGCTATAGTTTTAACTACAGCATGTGAATAAAGAATGGACGTACTTTTAATTTGAACTTGATATTAGACAATTTCTAGGCGAGAAGATTAATCAACCCAATTGCATAGAGTTCTAACTTTCAAGTGAGGTTTTTGATTTTTTTTGTCATAAAAGAACAGTTCTTAATTTTCTGAGTGGTGCAATGGCTAAGCACTCAGATGCTAATCAAATAATTGGAGATTCTAGTTTACCCAGGGATACCCTGGAAGAGAGGTCTGGTGTTCTACTTCTGAAAAATGGAGAACAGTTTTACTGTGGAGCACGGTTTTACTCTGACACACACGGGGCTGCCATAAGTCAGGGTTGACTTGATGGCAACTCATTGGTTAGTTATTTTCTGGGAGTACATCATGCTTCTTCTCCAGTCCTGCCTGTAGAGTTTTAACTCTAGTTTAGGTCTCTTGCTTCATTGACTTTTGCTTGAGAGAGAGATGCTAAAAAAATTACTAGAAGTAGTTGAGGACACTTACCATTTAACTGAGCATTTATCTTTCTTCTAAGGAGAATTAGAAGGAGATTGGCAAATCAATGGCTTTGGGAAGACCTTTAGACAGCTGAAGAAAGAATTTATCTACAAGAGCAAATACTATGGATAGGGTAGACAGGTGGTGTTATATTTGGGGATTTCTCTAGTAAGGTGTTTTGTTTGTTTTCCAAAGAATGAGTGGCTATTGACCTTTAGTGGGTCATGAAATCAATTTAGTGGGTCATGCCATACAATGAAAAAAAAAAAAAGAAATATAATAGAAAAGAACAGAAAAGATCAGAATGCATCTCATGGAGTAATGTTTCATGAAGTTTGTTTCCAGTGTATAAATTCAAATTTCACATAAAATGTATTTCTCTCTGTGGGTTGTGGTAGAAAAGTTTGAAAACAAACTTTTCTGGAACATGGCCTTCAGAAAAATCTTCAACTATATATTTTACTACCTCGGTAGTAAAATTAAATTATTATCTACTCCTGTGTTTTCCATGCCTACTGCTCTGGTTACCTAGAGTCACTCTGAGAAGAATATACCACAAATGGGATGGCTTGAACAAACAGGAGTTTATTCTCTTACAGTTCGGGAGGCTAGAATTCCGACTTCAAAGTGCCAGGCTCTAGGGGCTGTGTGAAAGCCCCTTGACCTTGGGCTTCAGCTCTGCCTCTTGCTCCCGGCCCACTGAAGCTAGAGGCTTTTCTTCACTCAGGCAGCTACTGGCTGCTGAGGCTAACAAGCCCAAGGTTGACAAATAAAATGGCACAGTCCCAATGTTACCAAACCACATGGCAGGCCATTAATTCAAGTCCATTGTAAGTCCCAAGGTCAGCAGAGCATGACAGGCTACTGAACAATGACACGGCTACATTGCAGAGTCCAGGTGTGTCATAAGCTAGAGACTATCCCCAAGGCTTCTCCTTATATACAGGAAGCAGACCACATCCCAAAGGCAGCTACTCAGCTGCTTGTGGTAGATCCCACCATGAAGGTGATTGCCGGTCTCATCATGGGGCATAACTACCACCAGTTGCCCAGCCACTCAACCAGGCCCAGCCAAGTTGACATACAAAGTTCACTACTACACCCACCTCAAATAATTTCTTAAAAAAGATAGAACCAGATGCACCCAGATGGCCATGACAGTAAGTGTTGTGATATCAACAGTTGGGAAACCAACAAAGCAGACCATTTGTAACACAGGATTTGAACAAGACCTGTTTTTATTTTAATATGTCATATCTTGGTCAAAAGTTTTCTGTATTACTTCTTTTCCTGTCTTCTCTCCTCTCCTGAGTACTGGTCATGGGAGTTACCTATTAATTTTGTTTACTAGTTGATATTGCCTCCAGTCCCTACTCAGATGCTGAAATTTTATTCCCAACATTCTTTAACCACAGAATTACCAGGGAACATATTGGCACAAGCCAAAGGCAGATCTTCATAGTCACCATCACTCCAAGCACTCCAGCATCATTTGCTGAAAAACGAATCCTTTGTCTATTGAATTTCCTTGAACCATATCAGTTGGGTGTACTAATGTAGGTCTAATTCTGGGCTCTCTACGCTGTTACATTTACCTCTGAGTCTATCCTACTTCATTATCTCAGCTATTGTAACTACATGGAAGTCTTATTATTCCTAGATTTCTCCTACTTTATTCTTCTTTTTTAATATTTAAAAAAATTATTCTAGCTCTTTTGTTTTTCCATATACATTTTCCTTCCTGTTTTTTTTTTTAAGTGTTCCCTTTAAACCTCTTATACATGATTTTATTTATATCTTCCCTGTTTTCCTGTTTCAGTTATTTTATACTTCAGTTACCATGGAACATATCAGAAGATAAGATTTATTTAGAACCCTGGCTGAAAGGTGCATCAGAGGATTTAAAATTATGCTTGCACTGTGAAGCAAAGTCCTTCAGACAAATAGGTAACTGAGGGAGAAAGAGTTGTGAATAATGAGGAAAAAGGGAATAAGTCCATTTAAACATCATATAAAGTGCATTGTGAAGGCAGTAAAACACTAGAAAGTGGGCTATTGTTGTTGTCATGTGCCGTTGAGTTGAACCCAACTCATAGCTACCCTTCCTTGGGTTTCCAAGGCAGTATCACTATGGAAGTAGATTGCCCAACCTTCCTTCTGAGGAGTGGCTGGTGGGTTTGAACTGCCAGCCTTCTGGTTAGCAGTCAAGTGCTTTAGGCACTATGCTACCAGAGCTCCTGAAAGTGGGCTATGCATCTAGAATATTTCAGGCAATTTTCCAATAATATCTTATTTAATCATCCTCACTACACAGATGAAACTGTGGAGGGCAATAACTTGCTCAAGGTCACACAGCAATGTCCAGTCTGAATTTGAACCTGGGTCTTTCTTCACCTATCACCCATGCTCTCTATGTGACACTACATATCTCCCTTCCAGAAGGTCTGAAACCTCAGGTATAAAACTGAACCCAAAGATACATAGCAGCTGTAGCATTAGCAATGTTTCATTTTTCTGGGTGCTTGATGTACAGTGTCTTTTTAGATATTCTTTTTAGGGGCTGAAAATATGAGAAGAAAAACCACACATTTTAATTAGAAATGAACAGAGTGTGAGGTATAGTGATTTCACGTCATGTGGACGATAATGACAAAGACTCAGATAATTGGGAGGTGTTTCTTGTATCAGGAAAGGAGGCAGCTTAGGTCCCAAAGTTCCAACTGGAGTGCTGGAGGTTGCAGGAAGAATTCTATAGAAAAGAGAGAGGACTAAATAGCTGCCAAAAATAGGTTGAAAGGAGAAGTGCAAACTTCAGTTTTTTAGAGAAACTTATGACTTAATAAGATTTGATTTATTGTGCAGTACATGACCTGAGAACAGAAGAAATAGATGGTGCCCAGTTACTACTGCTGACTGTTCTTAAAAAGATCACAATAAGAGGTACCAGATAGAGTGGGGGAAAATGCGGAACAAAACTCCAAATCATAAAAGAGGCCAGACTTACTAGTCTGCTGAAGACTTGTGGAACTCTGGAGGCTCTTAGACCCCCTTCAAGGTAGGAACTGAACTTAATCCCCATGACTTAACTGGCAGCCAAATGATAGACAGACCTATAACAGTAATATTAGGAGGATATGCATTCATTACAATAATCAAACATATCAGGTCAAGAGGACAGCCTTCAGTCAGGAATAGAGCTAAGAAGTTGGGAGCGGATAGGAAAGAAGAATGAAGGGAAGCAGAAGGCATAAGGAGGCAGTGGGAAGAATGCTGTTACAGTGGGGAGGTTGCAGTTAATGTCACAAAACAGAATATGTATGGATTATTTAATGGAAAACCAATTTGTTTTGTAAACTTTCACCCAAATCACAATTAAAAAGAAAGATCTGATTTATTAATTTTCTCAATAAGTCTACTATATCAATTGCATAACTCAATCTGCATTTATGAATTTTTCATGGGAACAGGGGCTCTAACACTTTTAAATTAAGAAACATAATTTTGGGGTTTCCTTGGCAATGAATGAAAATGAGAGGAATGCAATATTATAATGGAATACTTAACCTTTTATAGCTGCTGGAGAATGATGGAGCATATAAAGATTTTTCTTCTGCAAGAAAGTATTTTATGTCAACACATTTTTCACACAGATAACTGAGTAGATAAGAAAAAAGGATGGTATGAGTAATGAGATACATGAAAAACAAAATTAGTGTCTCCAGGCCATTTCACTTATTGTATAAACAAAACAGGGTAAAATTGGACCAAGAAAGATTACTGGAAGTTTGGGAGTAAATGGAAAGTAAAAATTAACTTGATTGTCAATGTGACTATTAAAATTATTTTTTTTGCATTAAAATGTTTGTTTAGAGTTTAACAAGTTCTGATTAGACTTACAGTGACCTCTTTGACTCTTCAGACCATTTCAAATAATAAAATTTCAAAGTGATAATTTCCCAAAGTTTAAACTGGGGAGTAATTGGGTTTCTACTATCTGGAAAATTGGATTGATTTTAAAATTAAACAGAAATGTGGAGAAGATGAAGTGACACAACATAGTTGTAGCCACACAATTCTCCATGGGACTGCAGCTATAAGTCTGCTAAATAAATACTGTTAGTAGACTATTGTAAAGTAGCAGATGACAGAGAAGAAAGGATATCCCAGTACTGTATGAAGCCACATAAGCTGTAAAAGTGTCATTACTTCTAAATAGGAGCTACTTTAATTCCCTTTTATTTGCATATATTTTAGTATAGTTTACGAGTATATAATGTGACCTCTAGATGCTCAGTTTTTTGGAATAATTTATTCTCGAAAAAAATTTGTTCTATAGTGTCTTTCAAAAGGATAAAACAGAGTTTTCTAAATATAGGAATAAGAGAAGAAAAGGAAAGACACGTGAAGAATAAAGAAAGGTGAGTCAGTTGTTAGTGAATTTCAAGGAGTCCCCAGCTATTCTCGAAGTACCAAGAGCAAAGCAGTGACAACATAATTAAAGGTTAGCTATGAGAATCGACTCTAAATTTGATGTTTGCTACTAGACATTTTTCTCTTTTCAGCTCAATCTAATTTCCTTCTGAAAAAGTAGCTGGATTAAGGCACTTTGTGAAACCATCTGCCCTCTCAATTTCCCTTTATTCTAGAGTAGGGAACTTGTAGATTCTGAGAGAAAAGAAAGTTCAAATATGTGAAGCAATTTTCCCTCCAAAAATATTGAATGCAAATGTAAAACCCTGAAACATAATAGGTTTCCTTTTGCATATAGAATTTCCTATTTTCCTGTTCTATTTTTCCCCTTTTTTCTCAGCTTCACAGAGGGTATTCAGTGAAGGAACTTATAAACAACAAAAACAAAAAAAGACTTCATTTAGAATGTAGTAATGATCTTAATTTTTCATAAATTATGAAATATTTCAAATTTACAGAGAAGTGCAAAGAATAATATTATAACACACTTACATTTAGCCACTTACCATAATTTTCAAATATTAATATTTTGTCTTATTTCCTTTTGTAGTTTAATGATATCAGACATTACAGAGAAGTGGAAGCCTTCTTCTTAGTCTGTTGAGAGCCCAGCCCCTCCTGCCCAAGGCTAAAGCTAAATTACTATGTTTAAGGTTCTCATACAGGAATCTTATGAGCAAAGATAATCCTATACACTCTGCTGTTGGGTTTGTAAATTGGTAAATCATGAAAAGGTTCTATGCACAACCTATCTTAGGGATAGTGAAGGACTGGGCAATGTTTAGTGTTGCTGTGCATGGGGTCACCATGAGTCAGGGATTGACTTGACAGCACTTAGCAACAATGAACCACTCAGAGAGCCCTTGGGCCATAGCTTGTCAAGTTGGAGATACAGATGCTTTGTGAAGGAGAGACTCCAGAGAAAATCTCACCCATGTGTACAAGGAAACATGTACAGTTCACAGTAACACTATTGGAAATAATGAATATAATTTAATTTTACAATACTTTTATTGTTAAAATTCTTATGCCAGAGTTACTCTCCATAGTGAGATTTGTGAGAAATAGAAGTAGAGACATAAGTAAAAGAAAAGTGCAGAAAAGAAAAAAAAATCTTTAAAATAGATATAAACATGCTGGTAGACTATACATTTTCAAGGTTTTATCTTGACTGATTCTATGAGCAGTAATCAAACCTTTGCTACTCAAGGTATGGTCCATGGACTAGGGCAAGGCCATCTCCTGGGAGGATGTCCTAAGAATGTCCTAGGAATGCAGAATCTCATTCCACAAACTCTCCAGGTGGTTTATGTGCATATTAAATTTGGGATGCACAGACCTAGAACAGCTGTCCTCAACTTTTGTGTCACAGCAGGCTGATGGGCCATGATGTGCTATGAGGTGAATCAGAAATATATTGTTATTGGGATTCAAAATGGAGTCTCATCAGTAATCACCATGCTTTTTCCCTCTAGCATCTTAGTGCTTGAAAAACTAGGTACAGCAGTTTGAACTAGGGATTTTGGTGCTCTGAACAGTTCACTGAATCAGAGTGCACCAAACACAGAAGAGCAGAATTAGAGGAAAGGCACAGGGAAAGGATTTAAGGAAGATCTACCTGGTGGAGGGTGGACAGGTAACCAAGAAAGGCCATTGGAAACTTCTTTGGCACAGTTGCTGACTGGTGGACGAGGGAGGCCACCTGAGATCTCCATGGGCCAAGGAAGAATTCACCCTATACAGCATGCCAGTGACTACACCAACATACCAACAAACACCCTAAGGATCTACCTTCAGCATCTGATTTTATTGGTAACTTGAGTCAGCTAGGTGCAAACAGGCATGCACAGCACCACTGAAACCCAAGCAGAGAGCTCACTGGTGCTCCAGGGGGGTGAGCTCGCTCCCCGCTCAGCGGCTCACTGAGTGGGCTTGGGTCAGCTTGGGATGCATTGAGAGGTTGTGCTTGTCTTTGTCACTGATATCAGGACCACAGATTACTAGCAGGCACTCTCCTGACTCCAGTGCAGCTGAAATTACGTGCATCTTTGGCGCCGCAGGTGAGTGGTATCACAGACAAACTCCTGAGCTGATCGTGGTCTGGACAGATTGGGCCGGCACTGCGGGCAGATGGGGTGGAAAGAGAGGACTCCGTGGCTGAGTGAGGACCAGGGAATTTGCCTTGGATTGGCTTTTTGGCACCAAGGGGCTTTGGAAGCAGGGTCTTTGAGTGTACCTGAGCCTGGCGGAAAGTGGCAACTCCCTAATGACAGGAATCTTTCCTGAAATTGAGCTGTGAGCTTGTAAATAACAGAACGTCATCAATAGCAGTCCGCACAGAGCCCTAGAAACCAACCCTAGCAACACCAAGCTTTCATTCTTCTGCTTCCACCTTCTCCGCCAATAACTTCACTCATTCAATAGAAGAAACCATATTCAGCCAATTACCATAAAACCTCCTGGTTTGAACTCCAAACCCTCTTTACGACAAACAGAAACACATATCCACATTCCACACAGTGATTCCACCATCACAAAGAAAACTGCAGAGCAACCCAGCATATCTGACTCAATAATAAAATAAAATACACCAGCTTCACCTTTTCAAAATATTAAACCATAAAATCAAGACAAAACAAATCAACATGTAACCAGCAGTTAAAGACAACCTCAAAATGTCTAGGAAATAACAGGCAACCTCAAATCAAACAAACAAACAACAACAACAACAAAAAAAAACAAACAAACAAAAAACAGGACAAGGCATTAGAAGCAAAACCACAAAGGTCTCATTATACATGGAGGACGAGGAGGCAATAGAATTATCTGAGAAGGAATTTAGAAGATATGTTTATAGACCTATACAAGAACCTAAGGAAACCCCAAACAGAAACAAGGAGAACACAGTTCCCTAGAGGAACTCAGGAAAATCATTGAGGAACAGAATATTAAGATTAATGCACAATCAGAACTCATACAAAATCAGCAGTTAGAAATGCAGAAGATGTCTATTGATATGCAAACCATGAGTACCAAAATGACAGAACTACACAACACAGTAGAAGCTCAAAAGAGTAGGTTAGAACTGGCTGAAGAACGCATATCCCAACTAGAAGACAAATCCCTGGACACTAGCCTCTATGAAGAAAAATCAGAACAAAGTTTTAAGAGAAATGAAGAGAACCTAAGAATTATATGTGATGACATGAGATGAAACAATATAAGACTCATTGGAATTCCAGAGCAAGAAGAGACAAAAAAGACCACCGAGAAAACCGTGGAAGACCAGCTAACAGAAAACTTCCCCCATTTCATGAAGGAAGAAAAGATACTTGTCCAAGAAGTTCATAGAACCCACACAAGATAGATCTCAAAAGAAAAACACCAAGGCATATTATACTCAAACTTTCCAAAACCAAAGACAACGAAAAAGTTTTGAGAGCTTCCCGGGAAAGAGGAAATATTACTTATAATAATCAAACAGTTAGGCTGAGCTCCGATTACTCAGCAGAAACCATGGAAGCAAGAAGGCAATGGGATGGCATATATAAAACTCTGAAGGAAAAAAAAACTTCCAATCAAGAATCCTATATCCAGCCAAATTATCCATCAAATATGAGAGCGAAATCAAGGCATTCTCAGATAAACAGAAATTAAGATACTTTGTGAAAACCAGATCAACCCTACAAGAAATGATTAAGAAAGTCCTACCAATAGAGGACCCACAACAGAGATCAGCAAACCAGTATATGTGACATCAACTCTAAAACCAAATCAGAAATAGATAGTCATAATAAGACCATAAACATTCTACCTTAAAAACCAAGGTACTCAAGCAGCACACAACAGCAACTAACCTATTAGAGGGAATAATACTTTTAGGTACAGACCTGAAATGGAGAGGAAAACACGACAATGTATTTGCAGCACACACTGTTCTAAAAATGTAGAGACAAGAATATACTCCAAGGTAACCACAGAGAAGAGTAACAGTTCTTCTAAACAAATCCAGAAAGAAGGAAAATATATGGGTTTAATAAACACAAAACTAACTATAAAGAAGATAAGGGAGAAAGCATTAGCCACAAACTGAACTCAGCACAGCAATAAATATATATGGACCAAGGAATCACCAATGACATAACAAAAACCACAATAGAATGACACCAATCAACTCATACCTATCACTAATTACACTCAATGTGAATGGACTAAATGCACCTATCAAGAGAAAGAGAGTGGAAGACTGGATAAGAAAATAAGACCCATCGATATGCTGCCTACAAGAGACACACCTTAGACACAAAGATAAAAACAAATTAAGAGTTAAAGGA
>NW_006921716.1:5458943-5460303 GCF_000298275.1 Orycteropus afer afer | reverse complement strand
GATAAAAACAAATTAAGAGTTAAAGGATGGAAAAGAATATACCAAGCCAATGGAAACCAAAAAAGGGCAGGGGTAGCAATTATGATTTCTGATAAAATAGACATTAAGGTGAAAAACATCTTAAGAGACAAGGATGGGCATTATATGATGCTGAAAGGGTCAATCGACAAAGATGTTACAATTATAAAAATGTATATACTCAATGAAAGTGTTCCAAAATACATGAAGCAAATATTAACTAAATTAAAAGGAATGATAGACAACTCTACATCAGTAATAGGTGACTTTAACACACCACTTTCAAGGAGAGACAGGTCAACAGGAAAAAAAACTCAATAAAGATACAGAAGAACTCAACAATATAATCAACCAACTGGAGCTCATAAACATATATAGAGTCCTTCACCCAACAAAAAACACAATTCACGTTGTTTTCCAGTGCACATGGATCCTTCTACAGAATAGACCATATGCTAGGACATAAAACAAGCCTCAATAAATTCAAAAGCATTGAAATACTGCAAAGCATCTTCTTTGACCACAATACTATAAAACTAGAAATTAATAATAGGAAGAGCAAGGAAAAAGCATCAAACATATGGAAACTGAACAACTCTCTGCTTAAAAACTATTGGGTTACAGAACAGATAAAAACTGAAAGAAAAAAATTCCTAGAAACTAATGAGAATGAAGATACATCCTACCAAAACCTATGGGACACAGCAAAAGCAGTACTCAGACAGTTTATAGCAATAAATGCATACATCAAAAAAGAGGAAAGAAAAAAAATGAACACTCTAACTTATCAACTCCCACAATTAGAAATAGAACAACCAAAGAATCCTACAGTATTTAGAAGCAAGAAAATAATAAAGATCAGAGCAGAAATAAATGAAACAGAAAACAAAAAAACCATAGAGAAAATAAAAAAACCAAAGAGCTGGTTCTTCAAAAAGTTTAATAAAATTGATAAACCACTGGCAGACCTAACAAAAGAAAAGAAGACCCAAATCACAAGAATTTTAAACAAAAACAGTGTCATCACAACAGAACCAACTGAAAAAGATACTGACAGACCAACTGAAAAAGATACCTGAACAGACACTTCACCAAAGACTGACAGAATATTATGAAAAACTATACACCAATAGATTTGAGAACCTAGAAGGAATGAACAAGTTTCTAGAATCACGAGACCTACATAAACTCTCCCACTCAGAAACAGAAAATTTGAACAGACCCATAGCAAGGGAAGAAATTGAAAGATCATAAAAAAACTTCCCACAGAGAAAAGCCCTGGCCCTGATGGCTTCACTGGGGAATTCTATCAAATATTCAGAGAAGAGTTGACACCTATGCT
>NW_006921716.1:5457664-5458819 GCF_000298275.1 Orycteropus afer afer | reverse complement strand
AAGCATAACACTAATACCAAAACCAGGGAAAGACAACACTAGAAAGGAAAACTACAGACCACTATCACTCATGAACATAGATGCAAAAATCTTTAACAAAATCCTGTCCAACAGAATCCAACAACATACTAAAAAATTAATACACCCGGACCAAGTGGGATTCATATGAGGTTTTCAAGGGTGGTGAAACATCAGAAAATCAATCAATGTAATCCACCACATAAACAAAACAAAGGAAAAGGATCATATGATTATATCAATTGATGCAGAAAAGGCATTTGATGAAATCCAACATCCATTCCTGTTTAAAACTCTCAGCAAAATAGAGATAGAAGGGAAATTTCTCAACATAATAAAAGGTATATATGCAACGCCAACTGCCAACATCATTATTAATGAAGAAAGACTCAAGGCATTTCCCTTATGAACGGGAACCAGACAGGGATGCCCTCTACCACCACTTCTTTTTAACATTGTGTTGGAAGTTCTGGCCAGAGCAATAGTGCAAGAAAGAGAAATAAAAGGTATACATATTGGCATAGAGGAATTAAAACTATCTTTATTTGCAGATGATATGATCCTATACATAGAAAACCCAAGGGGCTCAATAAAAAGACTACTGGAACTAATAGAGAGGTTCAGCAAAGTGGTAGGATACAAGATCAACATACAAAAATCAGTTGGATTTCTCTACACCAGCAAGGACTCCTCCGATAAAGAAATAAGGGAAACCATACCATTCATAGCTATGCAAAAGATAAAATACCTAAGAATAAACTTCACCAGAGACATAAAAGACCTATACAGAGAAAACTATAAAACACTGCTACAAGAGACAGTAAGGGTACTACATAAATGAAAGAACCTGCCTTGTTCATGGATAGGTAGACTAAGCATTGTGAAAATGTCAATTACTACCTAAAGCAATCTATACATTTAACGCAATCCCGATGCAGATTTCAACAATTTTTTTTTAAGGACATGAAAAACTAATTACTAATTTCATATGGAAAGGAAAGAGACCTCGAATAAGCAGAGCACTTCTCAAGGAGGAAAGCAAAGTGGGAGGTCTCACACTCCCAGATCTTAAGAACTACTATATAGCCACAGTAGTCAAAACAGCATGGTATTGGTACAATGATAGACAGACAGACC
>NW_006921716.1:5443559-5455669 GCF_000298275.1 Orycteropus afer afer | reverse complement strand
CTAGTTGGGGCTTACATGCTGACATGGGTAGGGGGAGGGATATACGGGAAGGATATATGACCACCATGATAACATTGGGAAATGAGAGGACACTGTACTGTGCACATAAGAGATAGATGCTAAAACCAACCAATGTGTCCACAATACCACATTGCCTTTAACACCTAATACTAAGCTATGCAGATAAACACATAGACACCTGAGATGATCAGACAGGGGTCAGTGAATAGAGGTATACTCTAGACCCAGGATAGACTCAGCCAAGCCTAATCTTGTACAGACACCAGTGATACAAAATACCTGCAGTCCTTATAGAAACAATAGAAGACAGACCCAGAGTAATTCCTCACAGACATCCCGACACTATAGGAGAGAGATCCAATTGATCTACTACCTCAGGACCACAGTACTGGGGTACACCAGACTCAATTGGCACAACAAAATACATAAAAGCGTTGCTCTACATTCTACATTTGTGAGTAGCGACTGGGGTCTTAAAAGCTTTCAAGCAGCCATCTAAGATGCAGCTAATGGTCTCCTAATGTTGGAAGTTAAGAAGAACGCAAAAAAAAAAAAAAAAAAAAAAACCAAGGGCATTTAGATGCAATCAGCCCTAGGGCACGATGGCCCTCGAGACCAGAAGAACTGAGGAAATGCAGGACAAACAGGAGTGCATAATTATGAGGGGCACAGGGGGAGGGTTGCAGGGTAGGGAGGGGAGGAGACTGGGTTAGGGTTGGACATGGCGAATGGGGAATGAAACTAAATGTACGCGTGACGTTGAATGTAAAACAAGCTTTTAAAAGAAAAAAAAGAAATGTTACTAAGAATGAAATGCAAACATTTTTGAATGACTAAAAAATAGAGCATATTTGAAGTACTTCACACAGTACCATCACCAAATTCCTGAGCATTTTCTGAGTGGTAGAATAAAAGTTGTGGTGGCTCTAGAGATAGGAAAGTGCATCCCCCTGTGCTCCTCGTAATTATGCACTCCTGTTTGTCCTGCATTTCCTCAGTTTGAATGTTGGTCCTCTGGTTTCCCATGGTCTCTTGCTCTAAGGGATGTATTGCCATTGAGTATGTGGGTGCGGCATCCAGGGTTGTGTGGTCTGCGTGTACATCCTGTTAACTATTGGGCTGAGAGCCCGCCCCTGGGGGTGAGTTTTATTCCAGGCGCCATTTCAGTTGAGAAATTGTGTTGGGATGTGGTGAGAACCATGTGCTTGTGTCTTTTGGAGGGTAAGTTGGTGACTATAATAGAGACCTTTGGTTGCTAGCCAGAAGGTTGGTGGTTCAAACCCACCAGCCACTCCATGGAAGAGACTGGGCAATCTACATCCATAAAAATTTATGGCCTCAGAAATCCAAAAAAGGGCTGCTGTGAGTTGGAATTGACTTGATAGTAGTGAGTTTTTTGGTTTATCCTCATAGAATGGATTACCTGATGATAATGAGTAGCTGCTCTCAGAAAGGACCATTCACTCATTCAATACTTACTCATCGCTAACTTAAGTCACATTCTCTGCTAGACCTCAGGGAATAGTAACAACCTTCCCAGACACAACCACTGCCCTAATGGGGCTTACAGTCTCTTAAAGTAGACAGATACTTAACAACCATTATTGTCTAAGGAATCTTATGAGGGGAGAGTCATGAATCTTATGCAGATTAGATAGATGATAGATAGGTTAATAGATAGATAGATAGATAGACTGGTAGATGATACACAGATGATACACAGGTGATTATAGATAGGTTATAGATAAATCATAGATAGAAATGTAGATAGAGAGAGTGAGAACATGTAGCAGAAACACTCATTGGAGCTTGTGTACCAATGTCCAGATGTCAGAGGCATTGGAAGGATTTGATTTTAAGAGGAGTTGTGAGATTCTCAACACATACAAGTGAAAACAGGAACAGGGCAACATGACTTTGGGACATTAATTTTAAATAAGATGATTAAAGATATAAGACTTATAATATATATATATATCAGGCACTCAATGTTTTCATCACTTCCCTTCCGACTATATTTCGGGCAGGTTAGAGGACATTTATCCAACCTGGTGGCCAGGGAACCTTTGTTTATTATTGATGGCTCATTGTCCCTTTCTCCTCTGAGGGCCAGGCTAGATTTTTGAAAGTCAAAACTCAGAGGAAAACCCTGAGTTGTTCTTTTGTTTGTTTGTTTTCTCTATCTTCTGTTTTATCTATTCTCCAAGGAGGAATTAAACTCAGAATGGCAGGAGGAACACTGAACAAAAGGAAGTCCCCAAAGGAAAGAAAACATATACACATACATACACACATCATAAATATATGTATGTAACATCCTAAATTCTCACTGCCGTGGAGTCAAATGCCACTCACAGAAACCCTCCTTGGGTTTCTGAGGCAGTATCTTTATGGAAGTAGATTGCCCAATCTTCCTACTGAGGAGTGGCTAGTAAATACATTACATGTGATATAATATATTAAATAATAATAATAGACAGAGATTTTCCTGACACCCTGTTTTTCTAATCAGATACTATCACATTCTTAACTAAAACCTGAATTTCCAGACAGGGCAACCTGAGAGGACTTTGTCTCTTGTCCCTCTACCACGGTGGTAGGCTGGGTGAATACAATAATGTTGTTGGTATGTGCCGTCAAGTCAGACCCAACTCATCGCGACCCCTTCTTGGATTTCTGAGGCAGTATCACTACAGAAGTAGATTGCCCAACCTCCCTTCCAAGGAGTGGCTGGTGGGTTTGAACAGTTCACAAATAGCTTATTGGTCTACTGGCTTGTTATATGTCTATAAACACGGTGGTGTTTCCTACGCATCCTATAAGACCAAGCTTTGGGAGGATAATAAAAATTCTAGATATGTTTGAGAGACCAAGAGTGGAGACAATTCAGACTGCTTCTTGGGCAGAGTTTGGGTGGTGGCAGACCCCCAGAGTGTGAACGCCTCTATACTGGGTTTAGACATAGGGTCTTTGGTCAGTGAGGGTGAGTTTCAATCTTCAAGTATGATGTAGTACCAAACAACAATTCTAGTTACCAAGAGTGACATGGAAGTGACATGGTGTTGTAGGTAGTTCAATTTCCCTGGCCCAAACTGGTATGGAAATTGCAAAATGAGCACATGAAACCAGAAGAGCAGCTGAGAATGAGCTGGCCCTAAAGTTATCTGCTTCAGGAAGCACTAATGACATCTGTCTAGTGGACTGATGGCCAGCAATCTGATGGATACAGAATCTCTCATTTGATAGAAGATACATGTTCCCGCAGGCCATACATCCAGGCTTGACACTATGTAAACCCTCTGGAATTTATGTCTAACCTCAGTATGTGTAGAGAACTAAACTGATTAAAATTTAGTTTCATCAATCAGGAGACTAGGGGCTCAAAGTAGAAGTACAGTTGGTATGTTGTTGTTGTTGGGTGCCATCCAGTGGACTCCAACTCCTAGTGACCCTATGTACAGCAGAACGCAACTGTCGTGTCATGTCCTCACAATCCTTGCTATGCTTGAACCCATCGTTGCAGCCACTGTATCAATCAATCCTTCTCGTGGAGGGTCCTTCCCCTCCCTTTTTTTCAGCTCTCTCTCTCTCTCTTTTTTAAAAATTGTGCTTTGGGTGCAAATTTACAAAGCGAACTTGTTTTACTTTCAACAGTTCATGCACTTCTGATTTCACAGCCCCGATTACTGTCTCCAACCATAAAAGTCTCTCCTCCCTTCTCCTCCCTGTGACCAGCTCCTCCCTGTGCCCTTCTTGTCTATACATTCCTGTCTGTCCAGCTTTCCCTCTATGTGAATGCTACCTGTCTGGTGTCTGATAGCTGCTTGATCCAAGGGGTGAATCTCCCCAAAATAGATGGGTGCATCAACCTGGGGTAGGTGTTCTGTGTATAGGTCTTTTAATGTTGGCCTGAGAGCCAATCCATGTAATTGAGTCTATTTCTAGGCTCAAAGGTCAACCTGGGGCCATAGTCTCGGGGGTTCCACCATTCTCTTTCTGACCAATAATTCTGGTCATTTTTGTGCTTTTGAATTTTGTTCTACTTTTTTCCTCCCACTCTATCCGGGAACTCCAGTTTTGATCTCTTTCCGAACTGCCCCCCCCCCTTTTTAGTAGGAGCTTTGGTGGCATAGTGCCTAAGGCATTTGCTAACCAGAAGGCTGGTGCTTCAAACCCACCAGCCATTCCTCGGAAGGAAGATGGGGAAATCTACTTCCATAGAGATACTGCCTCAGAAACCCAAGGAAGAGTCGCTATGAGTCGGATCCAACTTGAGGGCAGTGAGTTTGTTTTTTATTTGGTTCCCCTTTTTTGCTGAAAAAGTTTCATAGAAAAATAAAATAAAATTACATTTCTTCACTGTAGCTTTTTCTATGTTAATGTTGGCTTGAGCTTTGGGAATGAGGTATATTTAGAGAAGAGTGCTGTCTTCTCTGTCCTCCTTGTTGCCTCAATGATGAAAGTCATTACTTGTGATGAAAACATTTCTGTTCCTTCATCATCCTGCTATCTTTTTCAACTTTGCCCATTAACATCTCTTTTCTCCATTGTTTGCTGCAGAAGTTAACATCAACGAAGACAAAACCAAATCCAAAAATCTGTCTAATGATATCTTCCCCCTCAGATAACACATGTTTCTCATTAAATTCTCCAGGTATTAGAGGTCCTAATCAGTTGCCACGGAGATCTGGTGGTTTAGTGGATAAGGCATGTGGCTGCTAACCACACGGTCAGTGGTTCAAACTCCTCTACTGCTCCATGGAAGGAAGATGGGGCGATCTACTTTTATGAAGATATACAGCCTTGGAAACCCAGTGGAGGTTGCTATGAGTCAGATTCCACTCAGCAGTGAGTTTGGTTTGGTTTGAATCAGTTGCTATCTAGTAGATTCCAATTCATGCAGTCCCAGGTGTATCAGAGTAGAACTGTACTCCATAGGGTTTTTGATGACTGATTGTTTGGGACTTAGAGTGCAAGGCCTATCTTTCAATGTACCTGTGGGTGGGTTCTAACCTACAACCTTTTTGTTAGTAGCCAAACGTGTTAACCACTTGCACCACCCAGAGCCTATATGAGAGGTTCTACCAGCTTCCAAGTCCATTTACCTTCTTTTCTAGGCCCAAATTATTCTGGAAAAAAAGGACAAATATTTGTAACAGAAAACAAACACTAAATGTGTATAGGCCAGAAAGGAACAGAGAAAAGATAGGCAAAGATGGAAAATACTTAGAAATTTAGCTGGAGAAAATGGACAAACTATGGCTACAAGATACTATTATTAAACATGTATACCAATTTACTTACAAGTTGTTTCCCCAGCCAGAAAGAGTATATTTTTTCATATACTTGTGCTGAGCCAACTATATACCTTATGCAGGTAAAATGCTTTGGTGTGTACAAAGGAGCACTTGGGAGTAACACTGAATTCTCTGGGGCATAGAGACTGATACTTGCTCTTTTTAAAGCTTTTTTCCTTTGCTGAAGAAGATGCTGTCTCATTGAAACGTCACTCTTCCTGCTCTGCTCCTGTGTTGCTGCCTGCTTAGTGACTGTCAGAGAGGAGCACAAGGTCACTATTTCTATACTCAGAGCAACAAAAGTAATTATTATTATGACAGTGAGAAGCATTCCATTATTAGATCCCCCACACTCCTCCACCCCAAAGTGCTGATATTTTTTGTTGTTGAAGAAAGCCCTCAATGGGAAACCCTTTGTATTCCTTCCAATCTAGTTGGCCATGTGTTTTCACCATGGGAACTGACTGCCACTTTCCCAGTGAATTTAATGGGGCCTTAGCATGATGTGGACATGCTGTCAAGGAGACCTGTAGGCAGCCTTTCACACTACTCACATTCATAGGAGAAAACAAACTTGGTTTGTTTTTGTCTAAGGTAGTTGCTTGTCCAGAAAACAAAACCATGGTGCCATTTAAAACAATTTAGAGTAGTCAGTAGCAACTGAGAGACTGTGGGGTGGGAGAGGAGTGTGTTTTAATGTTGAATCCCAAGCTGCAGTGGGGAGGGAAAAGAAGAAGCCAATTCAGCACTTACCTGCACTGCACTGACTCAAATTTCTATGATTAGTTTCTCACTTTAGGGAGCCATAAAATAGACAAGGCAGGAGCAGAGCGCCTGGCAGTGGGGTAGTGGGAGAGAACAGGAAAGCCCCACTGGCTAGTACTAGGCCACTTGGTGTCTGTATTTTTGCTTTTCTTCCTCGCAGTTGTCAGCTGCTGTGGAGTCAGCCCCCAACTCATGGTGACCCCATGCACAATGGAATAGGATGCTGCTGGGTCCTGCACCATCATTATGATTGTTTGCCAGTCCTTAGTATGTACTTTGTGTTCATTTAATGAATGTTGAATGAATAAATATTTTGGGATGCAATGGTTGATTGGACTATGATCACTTCCATACTGAGTATTGGCAATGATGAGATTATAAACATTTTGTCTATTTTGTATCATCTAGAGTCTTTTTTTTGTTTTTTTTAGCTTTCTTAATACTTTATTATGTCTTAGGTGAAACTTTACATAGCAAGTTATGTTCCCATGTAACAATTTTTACACAGCTTGTTCCATGGCAGTGGTTACATTTTTCATAATGTGTCAGTATTCTTGTTATTTCCATTCTTTTAGCTCTGTTTCCATTAATCTAGCTTCCCTGACTCTCCTTAGCATCTCATCTTTGTTTTAGGGTAAATGTTGATCATTAGGTCTCATACAGTTGATTATTTGAAGAAGTACCATATTCACAGGTGATAAAAATTATTTATTTTATAATCCAATTTATTCTTTGGATGAAAGGTGAAGACTGGGAGTGGCTTTAGTTCCAAGCTCAAAGGGTCGCTTAGGGTGACAGTCTCAGGGATTCCTCTAGTCCTTACTGCTCCAGTAAGTCTGGCCTTTTTAGGAATTTGGGTTTGTTTTACATTTTTCTCCCTTTCTATCTTGGACCTTCTTTTATGTACGTGGTCAGAACAATTGGTAGTGGAAGCTGGGCACTGTCTAATTTTTCTGGTCTCAGGCTAGATGAGCCCATGTTTCATTTGGGATTTCAGTCCTATGGACTAGTTATTTTGAGGCTTTGGTTTCTTTCATTCTCTTTTGTTACAGATGAGTAGAGAATGATACTTGTATCTTTGATGGCCACTTGCCAGCTTTTAAGACCCCAGACACTACTCACCAAACCAGAATGTAGAACATTTTTCTTTATGAAGCATGTTATTCCAGTTGACCAAGTTATCCCATGAAACTTTGGTCCCAAGCCTTCAAAACCAGTGAACCTATTCCATGAGGTGTTTGGTTGTGTCTAGGTAGTTCTGTAACTGTGCACCCTATGTGATTTATTTTATATAAGAATGTATATGGAGCACTTATAAACATGTATATGCGTATGCTTACAGATATAATTGTACATACACACTGATATACTCACATGTACCTTCCTATTCATATATATGTATACATGTTTACCTATATAACCACACATATATGTTTTGGTTACTGTTATCATTGTTGAAAATTGTGGGTTTTGGCATTTACCAAAATTGTCACTTACTCTTGTGTACTTCTTATTGTCTTCATTTACTTTAGATAAGTTGTGCAGATTTCACCCATATTGTATATTGTCTTTACTTTTATAAAACTAACTAGTGTCTATTATCAAGAAAGTGATTCCTGCTCCATGCCTTCTCATCCCTGGTAACTACCAAAGAATGTTGCTTTCTGTGTGTACCTATTCTTGACTTTTTATAAAAGAGAGGACATACACTATTTGTTTCCTTTGTGATTGACTTATTTCTTCAATAAGCACAATGTCCTCCAGACTAATACATTGTTATCAAATGTTTTGTGGACGCCTCACTATACTTTATAGTTGTATAGTATTCCATTGTATGTATGTACCACAATTTATTTATTCATTTATCTGTCAAAGATCATGTAGGTTGTTTCCATTTTTTTGCTATTGTGAATAATGCTACAATTAACATAGGTGTAGATATGTCTATTTTTGTCACTGCTCTTATAACTATAGGATATATACCTAGGAATGGGATTGCTGGGTCATAAGATGTTCCTATCATGCAATCTCCGGTGTCATTTCTATCACCAAGTCCATATATTCCAACTACTGATGATTTGTTTCCAACTTTTGCATTCCAATCACCAGTAAGAATCAGTACATCTTGATTGCATGTTTGGTCAATTTCAGATGGCAGAAATTGGTAAAAATCTTCAATTTCTTCATCTTTGGTTTTAGTAGTTGGTGCATAAATTTGAATAATAGTAGTATTAATTGGTTTCCTTGTAGGTGCCTGGATATCATCCTATCATTGACAACATTGTACTTTAGGATAGATCTTGAAATGTTCTTTTTGATGATGAATGTGATGCCATCCCTCTTCAACTTGTCATCCCTGGAATAGTGGACTATATGATTGTCTTATTTGAAATGGCCTATACCAGTCCATTTCAGCTCACTAATGCTTAGGATATCTGTATTTGTGTGTTCCACTTAATTTTTGACAACTTCCAATTTTCTTAGATTCATCCTTCATACATTCCATGATCTGATTAGTAGTGGATGCTTGCAGCTGTTTCTTCCCATTTTGAGTTGTGCCCCATCAACAACTGGAGGTCCTGAAAGTTTTATTCTGTCCATGTCATTAAGGTCAATTCTTCTTTGAGGTCACCACTCGTCTGTCAGCTTGTCATACTGTGATGGCTTGCATGTTGCTGTGAGGTTGGAGGCTATGCCACTAGTATTTAAAATACTAGCAGGGTCACCTATGGTGGACAGGTTTCAGCAGAGCTTCCAGACTAAGACAGACTTGGAAGAAGGAATAGGCCATCTACTTTTCAAAGAATTGGCTAGTGAAAGCCTTATGGATAGCAGTGAAAGCAGTGAAACACTGTCTGGTATACTACTGGAAAACTTTATGAACAGTCCTGAAACATTGTCCAATATAATGCCAGAAGATGAGCCTCTCAGATCAGAAGGCACTCAAAATACCACTGGGGAAGAGCTACCTCCTCAGACTAGAGTTAACCTTAATTATGTAGATGGAGTACAGCTTTCAGGACCTCCACTTGCTGATGTGACAGGTCTCAAAATGAGAAGAAACAGGTATAAAAATCCATTAATAATCAGAACATGGAATGTGTGAAGTATGAACCTAGGAAAACTGGAAGTTGTCAAAAATGAAATAGAATGCATAAAGATCGATATCCTAGACATTAGTGAACTGAAATGGACTGGTTTTGGCCATTTTGAATCAGATAACCATATTATGTACTATGCCAGGAATGACAAATTGAAGAGGAACATTGTGACATTCATCATCACAAAGAAAGTTTCAAGATCTATCACAAAGTACAATGCTGTCAGTGATAGGATAATGTCCCCATGCCTACAAGGAAGACCAGTTAACACTATCATTATTCAAATTTACACACCAGCCACCAAAGCCAAAGATGAAGAAATTGAAGATTTTTACCAACGTCAGCAGTTGGAAATTGACCAAATATGCAGTCAAGGTGTGTTGATTATTACTGGTAATTGCAATGCAAAAGCTGGAAACAAAGAAGAATTACTGGTAGTTGGAAAATATAGCCTTGGTGATAGAAATGCTTCTGGAGATCACATGATAACATTTTGTAAGACCAAGGACTTATTCATTGCAAATGCCTTTTATCAACATTGTAAATGGCAGCTATACACCTGGACTTCACCAGATGGAATACACAGGAATGGAATTGACAGTATCCGTGGAAAGAGGCTATGGAGAAGCTTCGTGTCTTCAACCAGAACAAGGTCAGGAGCTAACTGTAGAACAGACCATCAACTGCTCACATCCAAGTTCACATTGAAGCTAAAGACAATTAAAACAAGTTCATGAGAGCCAAAATAGGATGCTGATTATATCCATCCTGAATTTAGAGACCACCTAAAGAATAGATTTGATGCATTGAATACCAATGACTGAAAACCAGAGGAATTGTGGAATGACATCAAGAATATCATCCATGATGAAATCAAAGGTTATTCAAAAGGCAGGGGGAAAAAAAAGACCAAAATGGATGTCAGAAGAGACTCTGAAACTTGCACTTGAATGGAGAGTAGCTAAAGCAAATGGAAGAAATGATAGGATAAAAGAGCTGAACAGAAGATTTCAAAGAGCATTTCCAGCATTTCCAAAGTCAATTATTATAATGAAATGTGCAAAAACATGAAGTTAGAAAAACAAAAGGGAAGAACACACTCAGCATTTCTCAAGCTGAAAGAACTGAAGAAAAAAATTCAAGCCTCAAGTTACAATATTGAAAGATTCTATGGGCAAAATATTGAATGATGCAGGAATCATCAAAAGAAGATGGAGGGACTACACAGAGTCACTGTACCAAAAAGAATTGGTTGAAGTTCATCCATTTCAGGAGGTGGCATTTGATCAAGAGCCAATGGTATTAAAGGAAGAAGTTGAAGCTGCAATGAAGGGATTGGTAAAAAAAAAAAAAAAAAGAAAGAAAGAAAGGCTCTAAGGATTGACAGAATACCCATTGAGATGTTTCAGCAAATGGATGCCATGCTGGAGGTACTCACTCATCTAGGCCAAGAAATTTGGTAAACAGCTACCTGGCCAAATGACTGAAAGATTTCTGCATTTGTGCCTATTTCAAAGAAAAGTGATCCAACAGAACATGGAAATTATCAAACAATGTAGTTAATGTCACACACAAGCAAAATTTTGTGAAGATAATTCAAAAATTGTTGCAGCAGTATGTTGTCAGGAAACTTCCAGAAATACAAGCTGGATTCAGAAAAGGATGTAGAATGAGGGCTATCACTACTAATGTTAGAGTCATCTTGGGTGAAAGCAAAAAATATCAGAAAGTTGTTTACTTGTGTTTTATCGACTATGCAAAGGCATTGGAATGTGTGCTCATAACCAATTAAGGACAACACTGTGGAGAATGGGAATTCCTGGACACTTAGTTGTGCTCATGAAGAACCTGTACAAGACCAAGAGACTGTTGTTTGAACAGAACAAGGGGATACTGCATGGTTTAAAATCAGGAAAGGTATGTGTCAGGGTTGTATCCTTTAACCACAGTTATTTAATCTGTATGCTGAGCAGATAATTTGAGAAGCTAGACTATTTGAAGAAGGATGCAGCGTCAGGATTGGAAGAAGACTTATTAATGATCTATGATATGCAGATGACACAGCTTTGCTTGTTGAAAATGAAGATAACTTACTTGAAACACTTGCTGTTGAAGATCAAAGACTGCAATCTTCAGTACTGATTACACCTCAACACAAAGAAAACAAAAGTCCTCACAACTGGACGAATAAGCAACAACACAATAAATGGAGAAAAGATTGAAGTTGTCAAAGAGTTCATTTTACCTGAATCCACAATCAATACTCATGGAAAGAGCAGTCAAGAAATCAGATATCGGATTGCCCTGGGCAAATCTGCTGCAAAAAACCTCTTTAAATAGTTGAGGAGCAAAGATGTCACTTGGAAGACTAAGATGCATTGAACCCAAGCCATGGTATTTTCAGTCACCTCAAATGCATGTGAAAGCTGGACAATGAATAAGGAAGACTGAAGAAAAGTTAATGTCTTTGATTTATGGTGTTGGTGAAGAATACTGAAAATACCATGGATTGCCATAAGAACAAACAAATCTGTCCTGGAAGAAGTTCAGCATTCCAGAATGCTCTTTGGATGTGAGAATGGCTAGACTTTGTCTCATGTACTTTGGTCATGTTTTCAGAAGGGACCATACCCTGGAGAAGGATATTATGCTTGGTAAAGTGGAGGGTCAATGAAAAAGGGGAAGATTCTCAACTAGATATATTGACACAACGGCTGCAATGATAGTCTCAAGTATAGCAAGGACTGTGAGGATGGTGCATGAACTGGTAGTGTTCTGGTCTGTTGTACACAGGGTCTCAATGAGTTGGAGCCAACTCAACAGCACCTAACAACAAGATATTTATATTTCTAGCTTTTTTTTGTGTGTGTGTGATTTGGGTGAAAATATTTAGAGCAAATTCACTTTCCATACAGCAGTTCACATA
>NW_006921716.1:5418625-5443322 GCF_000298275.1 Orycteropus afer afer | reverse complement strand
GCACTTGACTGTTAACCAGAAGGCTGGCGGTTCAAACCCACCAGCCACTCCTCGGAAGGAAGATGGGGCAATCTACTTCCGTAGTGATACTGCCTGGAAAACCCAAGGAGGGGTTGCTATGAGTCAGGGCTGACTTGATGGCACATAACAACAACAACAACATTATTGCCAATATGAAATGATATCTCATTGTAATTTTGATGTGCATCACTCTCATGGCTAAGGACTGCGAATATCTTTTCATGTATTTGTTGGCTACCTGGATGTCCTTTTAGTTGAAGTATCTGTTCGTGTTCAACAAACAACCCTAAGTGATGATAAAATTCATTCTATAATATTTTCCCACCAAGACTGGCTCCTGATGTGCATTAATTTATCCTTCAAAACAAGAAGATAGTTTCCCACACGTTCCAGAACATAGAAAGCACATCCTCTACCCTCACCTAATAGGCTTCGTTGTCAAAGACACTAGTGATACAGTGGTTAAGCACTCGGCTTCTAATTGAAAGGTTGATCATTAAAACCTTCCAGTCGCTTCACAAAAGGAAGATGTAACAGTCTGCTTTTGTAAAGATTAAAGCCTTGGAAACCCTATAGGGCAGTTCTACTCTGTTTAATAGGGTCACTATGAATCTGAATTGACTCAAAGGCAATAATTTTTTTTTTAAATGAACAAAATTATCCTGCAAGTCTTACCATATTTTTGCTTCTTTTTTCAAAGGAACTGAAAATAGAAGAAAGTGTCATCCTTCCATTTTCCATCTAAATTACACACTTAAATGATGTTCCTGAATGAGAATTTAAAATATTCCAAAATATAGTATGAGCAGAAAAAACACACAAAAATAAAAGACTTTCCATAGGCTCCTTCATCAGATAAATTTCTGTCTACTTGAGACCGATCTTTATTGTACATAGATTGGTATGTGGCATTAGCTTGAAGACCAATTTTGCAAAAGGTTTTGTGTCCATTTGAGCCAGTATATTTCTTATACGCTTGTCACTTTTTTGTTTTCCTTGTAGAAAGCCACATCTGTTACATGTTCTCTATAATTATGTGTAGCACTGCTTGGATATTGTGGATCCAATTGGCAGGGCCTTATTGATTTGTTATCCTGCTTGCACAGTGAAAACATGAGATCAGTCTGTTATTTGGGGCCAATTCCTTCTTACCATTAATCCTCTTTCATAACAACTGATGTTTTTTTTAGCAACTATATTAAGTTAAGTTGTTACTCTGAGTCTTTTCTCAGGATGAAATGGATTCATTTTTACTGGTTTTATTTTTTCACAAGCAGATTTTGTTAATTATGGTCCTTACATTAGAGTATTCATTGCTTTTGGAGTTGCAACTCAACTGCACAATTTGTAGGAAAGTCAGTTACTAAACTCTGGAATTTTACCTAATACACATGATCAGTTTGCTCATGGAGAAGACTCTTTCCTAACACCATTAGGTTGGGAGCTCTGGTGGCATAGGTATACTATTTCAAAGGAGAGCTGGTGGCATAGTGCCTAAGACGTTGGACTGCTAACCAGAAGGCTGGCATTTCTAACCCACCAGCCACTCCTTGGAAAGAAGACTGGGCAAACTACATTCATAGAGACACTGCCTTAGAAACCCAAGGAGGGGTCGTTATGAGTTGGAATCAACTTGAAGGCAGTGAGTTGTTTTTTTTGTTGTTGTTTGTTTATACTGTTTAAAAGATTTCAATATTGGCTAATCTATTCCTCATTGACAAGCATCCCAAATCTAATTTAGTCAGTAATTTCATAGAACTGTAGAGATAACAAGTATTTATATATATAAATAAATGGGCTGTTTCTTAAAATTAATATGATAAGGTATCATTTAATAGATTTAGTCAGTAATTTCATCAGTCAAGGGCATCAAGAATATGTCTTCTTATGAATGTGAACAGAGAGGGTATTGTATGGAACTTACATCCTGCAGATGCTTGATTTGAACCACCTCACTATATCTTCTCCAGATGCCTTTCAAGGTGAGAAGCTGGACAGGATTCTTCAAATGTAAGAAGTGGTACCTGCCTACTCTGGTTTGATGATACCATTCTGCAGTCTGTTAAGCACTATGGGAGTCTCATGTTTCCAAAGTTAAGTTAGAATTACCATTGCTATGACAACCATGATACACAACCCAAAATGGCAATCTTTTGAATCTTGAGCTGTGACTTGATTCCTTGAATGGAGTGTTTGAGGGTCAATAAATATAGGACATACATGCACATTCTTCATATGAACCATGTAGGCTAGAGACCAAACACATTTATAACTTGGTAAATATACTTTTACATTGTTGTTGTTGTTGTTGTTATGTGCCGTTGAGTCGGCCCTGACTCATAGAGACCCCTCCTTGGGTTTCTGAGGCAGTATCACTATGGAAGTAGGATTGCCCAACCTTCCTTCCGAGGAGTTGCTGGTGGGTTTGAACCGCCAGCCTTCTGGTTAGCAGTCAAGTGTTTTAGCCACTATGCTACCAGAGCTCCTACTTTTACATTAAGCACCATTTAAATAGTTTTTCCTAATTCTAGTGGTAGATTGATGAAGTACTCTTATTTGGAGGTTGGGAAGTTGGGAGTGGTGGGTGCATATAGAGAATGGAAAAAAAAAATAATGTTACTTATAGGAAAGAAACTTGTGAATTGTGAATTGTGATTGATGAACAAATTATATGTGCTATTGTTATTTTGTCTAGTTTTTTCTCTGATAATCTACATTCATCCATAGCCCACTGAGTCACCTTAAACTCAGAGACAGTACTCTCTAGTTGATGGATTTGAATGTAGCTCAACATAATTGAATGTTCAGGTAAAGCAAAATGACACACTTACTTTGTATTTTAATATAATAGAAAATTTCAACCCCCTAATTTATTGCATGCAAAAGAAGTAAAAATTTCTTCCAAATGTTTATAACTATGATAAATTTACATAATTAGGTGTTAACAACATAATGAAAAATTCTCTTTGTATTTAAAAAGTCCAAATAGGAATCTGACTTTGATCTTGTAAGCAATATGTTACCTTTCTATTTAAAAGTGTAAATAGTAGGTACAACAACAACAAAAACATCTAATTTTGTACAAAACAATATTAATACTTTTATTAATTTTTTGTATTATAAATATTTTAAACAGGCAGAAAAATTGATAGTAGAGTACCATAATTTTTCATACATGCATCATCTGTTGTTGTTGTTGTTGTTATGTGCCCTCAAGTTGGACCTGACTCATAGCGACCCCTCCTTGGGTTTCTGAGGCAGTATCAATATGGAAGTAGATTGCCCCATCTTCCTTCCGAGGAGTGGCTGGTGGGTTTGAACCACCAGCCTTCTCCAATCGATTCATCATATCAGGATTTCAACAGTAAAAGACTCAATTGTAGGTAATTTTTTAAATTGCTGAGTTGTATATTTAAAAATTAAAAATATTTATCTATCTGTCTGTCTGTCTGTTTTTCTATTTATCTATCCACTTCTCACTTCAACCCATAGTTAGTTTCCAAAGATCAGGTTGTTAGGTAAAAATGGAGGAAGATCACATCATCTAACCCCCTCACCAGTACTGTGAATGTTCTGCTGGGCTCCTGCTGAGGTCACCTGCCACAGCTGCCTCCTCTTCCACTGTGTCACCACAGGAGAGCTCGGTCCTCACCATTGTTGACAGGGAAGTGTTGCCAAGTCTTCTAGAGTCAGGATGCCCATGTGCCACCCTGCTCCTTATCACCGGGGTTCCCTTCCTCTCCTGCCCTTACTGTATTTTCAAGATGGGTGGCCCTGGCTCATCCCATTAATGACTCTAAACACACTTGGTGGCTTTGTTGGGGGCAGGGAGCTACCTGTCCATGGGTGACAGGGCTTGGTTGCCACAGTGGGGTTTCATGATGCCTGCTGAGTCCCCCACAGACCCTTTGCCTGAGTATTCCCGAGCTTTTGCTGGGCAGCTTTCTCCTCCACTGCCTTCATATCTCCATGGGAATCAATAATTCTTGAGGCCATGACAGCCAAGGCTGCCTCTCTCTTTGACCTTAAACTGCAGTTGCCACTGGCCACTCACCTGCTGACCCCCACCCCTACCCAGGTAACCTGCTTCACCATTGGTGCCCATTGAGGAAACATAAGGGGATGCATGTCAGGTTAGCTGACATGAAGTAACATGGGCAGAGGGCATCTGAGTGCCCTGACTCAGGGCTCCATCTGAATATGGCTTAACCTCTCTCGGTGGCCTCTTGGGGGTGGGATCTGGGGCCAGACCTTGGGGTCCTGCTTCTTCCCTGGCTGCAAGGGCAGTTCACCTTCAAGATACCAGCTGCCTTCTATCACCTTCAAGATACTGGCTTCAACCTCCTGTGTGCACCTAGCACCCACCAGCCCCACTCCAACCCCTATCTTTTTCTCCTGGCAATCTGGCAGCTTGAGGAGACCACATCCTTCTCTCCCCTTGGAGAAGATGAAACTCTATGAATTTCCTTTCTACATGCAGAAGGAATCTGCCAGCCAGGGACCTGTCAGGGATCTGAGAGTTCATTACTGCCAGACATGTGTCATTAAGGTGAAAAATAGTCAGGTTGTAGATTTTTTACTATTGTCACAAATGCAAAATGACAGATAATGAGAGAGTCAATATGTTAGGAGTATACACTCCTCCTCACATGTGACATGGTTAAGTTCCAAAGATCAGGTCCTTATGAAACAATTGGCATTTTGTGAAAAAGGAGGATTTTTTGTTTTGTTTTGTTTTCAGACCATCCATTTGTGCATCATCATTATTATTATTTAGAAAATACGATCATAGAAATGATAACAGCTAAGATTTCCTGATGTGCTCATCACTGTGACAAGTCTCACTTCTAGTTATGGATTATTCCCATGTGGAGATGGAGGCTTAGAGAAGACAAAACTGAATAAAGCTGGGCTGTGTGACTGGAGGGCCCATGGCTTAGCCACTTCAGCTC
The DNA here is from genome assembly GCF_000298275.1 of Orycteropus afer afer. Lineage (NCBI taxonomy): Eukaryota > Metazoa > Chordata > Mammalia > Tubulidentata > Orycteropodidae > Orycteropus > Orycteropus afer. The sequence goes on along the minus strand of NW_006921716.1, from coordinate 5,438,349 downwards.
CCTCGTGTGCTGGACCAGAGCTCCCCTCACAGAGCAGCCTCCAGGGCTCCACTCTCACCCTATAAGCCCTGAGTTCGTGATCCCAGAGGCTGCTCTGTCCTCCAGACCTGGCAAGTCACTGAAGTTCAGGGCTTCCTGCGAGGGCACTGGGAGCCTGGCTATACACTTGGCTCCATGGGGCCGGAGGGTTCATGCCTAGTTGGGCTTATTTTGGGATGTCATGAAACCCACATGCATTTCTGACAAACACCCTCTCCCATGCCCCTTCTTTCCTCCCTTCTCACCCCACAGCAGTTTTGAGCTGAAGGGCCTCAGGCTTCATAGATGCTGGGAACTCAGGCAGCTTGGTGTTGCCTGTGCATATATGCCCAATGCCTGTGGCCACAGAAGAGGCCTGCCCCATGCAGCTGATGGATGCAATACCACCACCAGCAGGCGGGAGTGGAAGGCCGGGCTGCATGATCAACTTCCCAGAAGCCGTCTGAAGACCTTGTTCTGGGGGAGGAGATTCTCTGCATCCTGCCATCTCTTTATGTTCAACATAATTAGAAGATTTTTTACTACTTATTGTCAGAAATATAAAATATCAGTTAATGACATAGCTGATAAGTGAGAAATAGGTGTATATATCCAAGAACAAATGAAGAGAAAAAGTGAAATTAAAGCATGGCTCTTATATGTGTAGCCTATATTCTGGCATACCCATCAGCCCTCTTTGAGTTCCAATCCATATGTTAGCGTCTAGTCTCTTTTGATCCCATCTTTAATCTGTGTTTACTGCAGAAACAGATATAACTTAATTAGTTATAATTCAGTTCAACTTAGTTCTAGGTCTACTGATTCCATCTGAAAGAATGACTTCTAGAGTCCTCCCTTCCTACACATTTACTAAAAATCTTGTTACTCTCTCCAATTGTGATTAGTTGACACCTACAGGTTTATTCTGTAGAATAGATGACCATGAATAATACATAACCCCCTCATCCCCCTTCTACCATAAACACTAATGGGCACTAGCAGAGTAGTATCAAAAAAAGTTTTATTTCCCATTGATCTGATATGCTTCGGATGAACCCACACTATGAAAGGCCAACCTATCTACCTAGAATCACTCACATAAGAATTGGGTAACTTCAGTGAGGAAAAATGAAATTCGTCTAGGCAAATAGATAACTGTGATAGAGAAACACACACACACAAGCACACACACACAAAACAAATAATCAGATATTGTAAGCATTTGGATAAACTCCTAACCAACTCTTGAGACACAGCTGGGCAATATGGAAGAGGACTTTTAAATCCCATCGGCACTCCATTAACTCCTATCTTGAGCTTCCTGCTAATAATGCTTTCTAATATAAATCCAGTCTTTTTTTTTTTTTTTTACTTTAATTTAAGTAACAGAGTTTTGTCTCAGCTTCTTTCTCTACTCTCAAGCAGGGGCAAATTTTCTTTGCAGAGGAAACTTGAAAATGTCTGAGACATTTTTGGTTGTCACAACTGAGAGGTACTACTGGCATCTAGTGGATAGAGGCCAGGGATGTGGATAAACACCTTATGATGCACAAGATAGGCCTCAAAAATGAAAAATCATCTGGTCCCAAATATCAGTTGTGTTGAGGCTGAGAAATCTTGCTCTAGACCACCCACTTTCAAATGAGAAGTGGGATCACTTCGAGCAGATCCAAATCCTAAAAAAGTACAAAGTGTAGGAAGTATATTCTATTGTCTTTTTTTTTTTTGGGGGGGGGTGGTTAAATTCTTTCTCTGTGTGGAATCTGAAAAAATGGGAAGAGAATTTTGATTTTTTTTTTCTAAAATGCATTCTATAGCGAGTTCTAAATAAATCCATTACTATGGACATATTTTCTCCAGATAACAAATCGTGCTCAAGCCAAGACATTTCTGGTACGGGCTTCTTGTCTATCTTTCTGATGATCCTCATTTTCACTTTTCCTTGGGAATTCTCGTCTGTGAGCTGCTAGGATTGCTGCCGAGGTTCTTCCTGGGCTTCTGCAAGGTGTACGCCAATGAACACCTGGCAGCTCTTGTCCTTTCAATCTGTTCTTCACCAACCTTTGAATTCTTCATCACCATTTTTGGTGGTTGATGCAAAATCCTTCTGTCAACATTACACTGAATGTTGACACTGAAAAATTTCTCCACATTGTTCCCGCTCTGTAGAAGGCAAGCTAGATCAATAATAAATATCCCTGAGTCATTTGTATTTGTCCTCCCAGGAGTTTGAAAAGTGCAAAGAATTGAATAAAATTCCCCATGGAAACAAATTCTTTTAGAAATACCAAAGTATTTCCAAGAAGCACCAATATATGATTCTTCTCCTAAAAGGCTACAGAACCCTTCTTCTAAGGAGCATTTCAAAGGATTAGGGACCCATGGCATAACTTTGGAAAATTATGTAATAAAAAATGAAGCTGAAATTTATTGAGAAAATAATTATGGGCTGTGCAAAAAATTGTGGATGTAGCAATGGGGTACTAGTTGAAATAAGTTTATTTATATATTTTATTGTGTTCTCACAGCATACTGAGCCTTGTGCAACATTGTGCCATAGCCTCAACTCAAGAATTTCTTATCAAATAATGGAAGATTCTTAAAATGAATTATATCAAAATATACACTACATATGGTACCAAATATAATAGAAAACCAAAACCCAACCTGCTGCCATCAGTCAATTACAACTCATAGCAACCCCCACTGAGTTTCCAAGGCTATAAATCTTTTTTAAAAATAGATAGTCTCATCGTCCTCCCATGGCATGGCTGGTGGGTTTGAATCTCCGACCTTCTGGTTAGCAACCAAACACTTTACCCAGTATGCCACCAGAGCTCCTTAGATATAATAGAGCCTGTGTAAACCAAACCAAACCAAAAGAAAACAAAACAAAACTATATGTGCTTATATCAGTAGGTTTAAACTATTATAATTGTGTATGTGTCCATATTTATCACAATCAATAAATACTTTGAACACCTTCTTTGTGTTTATCACTATCCTAGGAACTGGGGATATACATTTACTTGAGAAAATTTCTTTTATTATGAGGCTTCTTTAGTTTCTAAAACGCAATTGAGAAATTTTGCTACTAGTCAGGGAAGAGAAGCTACATGTAAACAAGTTGAAAAGTGTGAAATTGACCTGCTTGGCTTTAGGATCAGGAGGTGCAAACTCATGTTCTTTCTTAGACTATGTAGAAATAGCTTGGCCAACATAGCTTTGAGGAATACTGTGACCTGGGTATCATTGATGAATGGGAAAAGGCAGAAAACTGAGACCCACTAGGGAAGTCACCCCAGTTGTTAGACTGGCTACCAAGAGGCTGCTTAGTGTAGGACCTAGTGTATATATAGAGTGTTATATGTATGGTTAAGGCAATTGCATCTTTCCATGTGCCTGACACAGGCCTGGTTTATGTCAATTGTTATCATTTGTAACTATAGTTATTATAATTGTAATAAATTGTATTAGTTATAATAGTTGTCATTAAATGGAATTACTAATAAGGCTGTGTTTTAGTTTCACAAGTGACCTAGTGTGGGTAACAAGTAATATTCTCACCTAAGTAAAGTGGAAAGAACATGGGATTTGGAACTAATTCAATCTAGGTTTTAATCTAAGTCATGATGTTTACTAAGTAGGTGACCTAGTGCTAGTTACATGATTTCTTTTAGCTGCAGTCTTTTTATGAATAAAATGGAGATAACTATTCCCTCAAGAGTTGTTGAAAGGCTTAGATGAATGCACAATATTCAGTTGAGTACCTAACATATGGTAGACAATAAATCATAGCTGCTTTTGCCATTCTGATTGGTATTTTTTATCTAAGAAGTTTAATTCAAGTTTAATTCAAGGGATTAGGATGTGGCCAGCAGTCATGGACATGGAGGACAGTGCCCAATTTCCCACTGGAGGGCCTGGCAGAATCTGAGACAGGTGGCTAGAAACCGATTCCAACAAGCTTATTCAAAGATAGGACATAGATCCTATTGCATAAATGTGCAAGGAACCCAGCTCATGGACCAGGCACGTGCACTAATGTGTGGAAGGGAGTAGCCACCAGCCAGTCCTTGGAAGGAAGATTGCACAATCTACTTCCGTAGTGATATTGCCTTGGAAACCCAAGGAGGGGTCGCTATGAGTTGGGTCCAACTTGATGGCAGTGAGTTTGGTTTTTGGATATGATGATTATTTTATGATTAAATAATCCCATGATTATTTTATGTCATATGACAAAAGGGGTTTTGTAGTTGTTATTAAGGTCCCTAATAAGTTGACTTTGAGTTAAAAAAAAATAGATTATTCTGGGTGTGACATTAAGAGAGGTCACAGGGTTCAAGGTGGAGGGACAGTCTTCTACTGACCTTGTGGAGAGGGCCACAAGGCAGGAAACAGTAGGTGGCCTGCAGGGACTGAGAACTGCTTCCAGTTAAAGGTCAATAAGAAAACAGGATTCTCAGTTCTATAATTACAAGGAACTGGGGTTTGGCAACAACACGAATGAGTGTGCAAGCTTCAGCTGAGACTGCAGCACCAGTGGACCTTGACTGACCCTTGTGAGACTTTGAGCAGAGAATCCAATTATGACTGTGCCCTGGTCTTTTGAAGCTGTGAGCTACTGGGTGGGCTTTGCTAAATTTGTCATAATTTGTTATACACCAATGGAAAGCTAATACATCTATTACACAAGTTTCACTATGAGTTTTAAATCTAATGATATGTGAAGCTAAGATGGAAACTGAATTCAAATTCTTAGCTTCATGTCCACTGACCTCAGATTTCTCCAATTTTAATTGGGACTGAAAAGTTTAATGACAGATTATTCCATGTCTGACCAAACTTTTAAACTTAATATTAATTCTGCAACCTGAAATGAGCTATATTTGGGTTTTGTTTCAAAAATTTCTGGAACACTTAAAGAATAAATTTAGAGAATTTGTTCAAGCTACTTTCCTTAGAAGCCTTTGTTACAAAATTTGTGGAAGAAACTTCATAGACTATATATTTTATGATTGTTAAATACTGGAGCATATTTCTGAGCTATCTAGATTTAAAACTTGTGAAATAATTGTGTAGATATCTGGGCATTTCAGAACATTTTATATGTTAGCAAAAAGTCCTTTCGCAATGTCTTTTTTTCACCTATTTTTGTTAGTTGTCATCAAAGCAATTCTGAGTCATGGTGACCCCATGTTTGCAGAGAACTGTGCTCCACAGGGTTTTCAATGGATGTGACTTTTCAGAAGAAGGTCACCAAGACTATCTTCCAAGGGCCTCTGGGTGAATTCAAAACACCAGTCTTTCAGTTAGTAGTGAAGCCCTTAACCTCTTGCACCAACCAGTTGCATTCACTAAACCGTTGTTAATCAGAATCAGTGCAAAATTAAAAAGCAATATGATGTACATCTCTTCTTCATGGATGAATAGATCATAGACATTTTAGACGAAGTATTGAAGTCTGAAAAACTAATTAATGTCTAAACTAACCATGAAAGAAGATGAATTTCTACCCTTCTGTTGACTTTCTGTCATTGAAGTTTTTATTTTGCCATATGCTGGCTGTTGTTAGTGCTTATTTATATTTTTTGAGATTTGAGATTGTCATGTTTTTCAAATTAATTACAGTGTTTTATTTTATATGTCTTCTCTGGAGAAAGACTATTATCTAAGAAGATGTTTTTACATTTTTGGGTGATTCAGTAAGGAAATATAGAAGATGTAATAAAGGTCCTTCAAATCTGAACATTACATCTGTGACATTAATTTGAAACTTTTAGTTTTCTAAAGTGTTCAGGAGTAAGCCCAGATTTGTGACTACTCAAGTAATGGTGAATTTACCTGGGGGGAACATCTCTCACCTTGGACAGATATACTCAGTGCTTTGTTTTGTTTTACTGCTAACTTGGTAGGGAATGGTGAGATAATTTGCATCACTTTATTCCCTTTTGCAAACTTCCTCTGTCAGAGACCCATTGACATTCAACACCCTTCAAAAAGATTTTATCCCTTTTTTAACTTCAAAGTAAATGTTTAAAATAAGAGCAGAAGAGGAAAATTGCTAAAGTAGTGAAACAGGATTGTTTATGACTGAGCTTGACAAAATGACAGTTGATTAGCTGATATTATTATGTTTTTGGGAAAAATTGCAGTGGTTCAGATTGCTTTAATGATCTGTTGCTTGAAGTCAATACTAGGAGTGTGTCTTCAAAAAATATTTTCTCCCTGTTGCTTCCATTGTCTTAGATTCTTAAGCAACACATGAAAAAATTGATTTATAATTTAGTCAGCAATGGTCTTTAAAGGAAACTGTTTCTCCCTTTTCCCTCCCCTAATTCTACTTTCTCCTCCACAAAAGCTCTCAGAAATGGAATATTTATTGTGGCTTCCAGTGGGTTCCATTAGTTGAACTGCACCTTGAGGTTTACTAATGAGGCTAGGCTGTGTTTGGTGTCATTTTGATGATTGGAAAGAATGGTTTAATTATCTCTTTGTATTGATTGTGGTTGCTTTCCTTAGTGCCTAAGCAGCAACTGTATTGTAGATTTTTCTTGTAGAGTTTTTCTGTAATACCTGCATTTTGTTGCTGATAGTCATTCTACTATGGCAGAAAAATGGAGTAAATTAGTTTTCTTGCTTGTCATTTAGGGGAAAATGATTTATAGATCTTCACATTGACTTTAACTCACCACCTCCCAACATGTTGCAGTGAACACTCAAGACTCTGCAGAGGTTGCCAAGCTTTCTTTTGCGAGGAATAAGAGTCTTGGATATTAACTAAGTGCATCTTGTAATGGTAGTGTTCTTCCTTTTCTCTGGAGATTAGGCTACTTCTTTTTGCAAGTGTTTTGTATTATTACATACAGCCTGGTGTTTGATCCTGTTCATTCATTCTTAGAGTTAGATGCTATTTCATTCCTACACTTGAATATTTATTTTTCCTTTTGCTTGTGGTTATTTTATTTGTTTGTTTCTAACTCAGCCACATTTGGCAAAGAAAGAAAGTCCTTTGGACACCCACAGCATCTGAGTCACCCCAGGCTCCGGCAACCTTCTGGTGAAATAACTTTGGCAGCTCATGTGTTTGATCTTCAGCAGATACATTCCACCAGGGATGATACTTTCTTCTGAGACATAGTGGATTGTATATGACCTTTGAAATAGACCAGAGTCAGAAAACACAATTTTTGCCACTCCTGGTTGTGTGACCTTGGGACGGTTACTTAGGCTTCAGTTTCTTATTTGTAAAATATCCATCATACTACTTACCTCTCAGGTTGCTTATAAAGTTAAATAAAATTAACATTAGTAAAATATATGTAATATAGTATATGTGCCAAAAAAAAAAAAAAACCAAAACAAATGCCTTCACATCAACTCATGAAGACCCCACGTGTTGGAGAGTAGAACTACTCCACAGGGATTCCAAGGCTGTGATATTTCAGAAGCAGATTGGTGGCCCCTATTTGATCTGTGAACCTTTTGGTTTGTAGTCAAATGCTTAGCTGTTTGCACTACCCAGGAACTCCTTCTCTCTCTCTTATGTACACTATGTATCATCAATGTAAAACATTGTTCATAATATATAGTAAACCCTCAAATGTATATTTCTCTCCAGGTATAGTTACTTCATTATATTTTTACCTTTTCATAAAAACAGTAATAAAAAAATCATACACACAACTGTATAGAAATTAATGTGCAAGTACATGGTAGAATATCACATGCTCCAGCTCTCTTGATACAGTAAATGGAAAAAAAATCCCATATATATGGGTGTTTTTTCATTTACTGTATCTATCTATCTACAAACACACACATATATATGTATACACATCCATACATATATATGTTTTTTATTTACTGTATCTATCTACACACAAACACACACATATATATATACGTATTGCATCTGTTTATACACACACACATATGTGTGTGTATATACTTATGGGTGTTTTTTCATTTACTATATCTATCTACAAACACACACACACATATATGTGTGTATATATATATATATATATATACAGACACACATATGCATATGTGTGTATGTGTCTGTATATATCCACACATATACATATATGTCTATGCACACACACATATATGTGCATCTATACACACATAGATATGTATGCATGCACACATATACGCATGTGTCTATGCACACACACATGTGTACGTACACATATACACATGTGCATTATGCATGCTTATATACACATATGTGTGCATTTATGTACGCATATGTACACACATGTGCATGCACATTTATATGCATATATCTGTATACATGTACACATGTATACATGTATGTGTGTGTATGTACACATACATGCATATACATATTTTATTTCCTGTATCTACATACACACATACATGTATATATACATAAACAATACATGTAAATAAGTAAGTTAGTGAATAAACAAACAAATAAATAAATAAATATAATTTGTAATTTTTAATTAGTCAGGGTACTATTTCCACACTGGATTTATTTACAACATCAAATTTTTCTTTAAGATGAATTTAATGCTGAAGATGCATCTAAAATGCTAAGTTCTTTATAATCTCCAAGAAAAGAGAGAATGGTGTGCATTTCTCTACTTCTTTATGTAACATTTTCTTAATGGCAGAAGCAGTCCTTTTAAAAGTCTAGATGGTCATTTACAATCGTCTTTGATCATTAAGGATGGGAGGGATGTCTGGAGAATGAATCCAGTACCAGCCAATTAAGGAGTAAATTTCCAAACAAGTTACAAGTTAACTCTTATTTTATCATTTAGAGTTACATTTAGTTCATAAATAGAATTCTTAAAATTATTTGAGTGTTCATATTTTAATACTCATGTATTATACTAAGTAGCACTTGCTTTAAAAATGAATGAAAATCAAGGAATGATTTGAGGACACATCCATATGTAAGGGAGAGAGACTATTTGAAGAGGATAAGAATGAGTGGGTGAAAGACAGATTTCTCTTCTGAAGCTGTGAACTCAAGAAGAGTGTGTAGGGGTAAAGCGTGGGGTCTATTATTGAAGCTGTGGGTGGAACTGATGTGTGCACTCCCATTTACAGGCACGAGAGTTGTGATGTTCACCCCACTCCCATCCCACTTGATAAGTCAAATGTCTGCACTTGACATAAGGCATTTTTTAAAGCTTGTGGACTGTGCAGGAGGAATCTAGAAAGTGTATTGAGGACAGTAACATGGGAGCACTAGGAAAGCAGATGGTTTCAAGCTCTAATCAGCCAAAAAACTACTGATTCCTGTCATTATTATGACTTCAGAGTGCTTTATGGTGACTTAAAAATAAAATTAAAGTATTGATACCTTTGAAGAGCATATTAATTCAATGACTCTTGGTGCAAATGTCTTAAAATTTGGAAAGGCTATGTATGGTTCTTTTAAGCTCCTTTTTAGAAGAAAGGGACTAAATAGAAGTGAATCTGAATAGGAAATCTCTCCATGTCAAACCCAGGAATAACTTATGTTTATTTGGAGAAAGATAGCCATGGAATGCCTCATCTGATTCATATTGAAGATGGATCTGAAGCTAAACTGGAAATATTCAGGCAATGCCCCTACTGTGGAATGTTTTTTGGTAGGAGAAATTTAAAAAACAAACATTTTTTCAAGATTAAATGCAACCTGAAGATAAGCATTGTGTATTACCTGGCTACCCTCACCTGCTGCCAATCACAGTGCTCTGCTTGGATAGCCACTTCGTCATGTAGTGTGCAGAGTATAGTGAGAAGTTACAGTATCAGGGAAGTGATCCTGCTGCACCTGTTCCAATCCTACAGTTCAGTTTTCAGAAGTAAAAGATCAGCCTAGATTTTTAAAAATAAGAGTAGAAAAGAAAGAAGCCTAGTTGTCTGGGCTTTCATGGTCAAAAAACACATATAGCCACCTGCTTCAGTATTTCTTACTTGGGAGAAAGAACCAGCAAGGAACTATTCAGTTGTTTATACCTGCTAATACAGGAAGAGGTACTGACATTGGTGCTTTCAAACCCTTTAGTTACCACTTGATGGTTGCTGAACCTTCAAAGCTATTTATCCCATAGAAGAAATGTGTGGGAAATGATCCTGGTCTCCAGAAGTTTGTGAGTTATCAACTCTCTAGCTCTGTTCACCAGATTTACAGCAGAGTTTGTGGCTTTACTCTTCCATTCTCTTGATGTCAGAGATGGGACTCAGATTAAAGATTTGTCCACTTCTAACCAGAATTAGTGCAGAAAACTTGCAACAGCCCCAGATTTGACAGTATATCCATCATTGTTTGTAAGCAATTCTCAGACTTTCCACTTTTGGAATCTATTTGAATTTTGAAAATTTGTCTATTAAATCTTCTTATCTTTCTTCAAGTTTCTCAACAAGGAATTTGTGTGGTTTCTATCTATCTTTACAAAGATTCAGTTGACTCTGTTCTTATTTTTCTGGAGTGTGATCTCTGACTTGATAAACACATTCAATGCACAGAAAGAAATATCAAAAGTGAATTTCCAATGATTCAGTTTCCTCCTGCTTCAGGTTAATACATGTTTATATTTAAGAATATCACAGAATTTCAATTAATATCAGATAACAGTAGGGTATAAAAACAATGTAAGCACTGAGTCATCTTTGGAGTGTGATAAAAAGCTACTTTAAATTAATTTTATCCTACTAAAAATAATTTTGAATAAATAGATATTTTCAAAAGTTGGTCTACCCAATATTTACCCCCCAAGTTTCAAAAATGGATATAGTTCTTGCTAGGTTTAAAGAATTCTTTTAGCCCTACTAAGGAACTCATGAAATAATACTAACTAGATAGCCACATGGGAGCTCTGGTAGCGTAGTACCTAAGGCACTGGACGGCTAACCAGAGGGCTGGCAGTTCAAACCCGCCAGCCACTCCTCGGAAGGAAGATGGGGCGAACTACTTCTGTAATGACCCTGCCTCAGAAACCCAAGGAGGAGTCGCTATGAGTCGGGTCTGACTCAAGGGCACATAACAACAACAGATAGCCACATAATGATCATGTCAGTCACTGATGGTGTAGCTTTTCCCAGACATTTCCACTCTTCTTTGTTGTTGGAATCCATGGGTGGTGTCAACTGTAAACATTGTCAGTTGCTAACCAAAAGGTTGGAGGTAGGAGTCCACTCAGAGGAATCTTAGAAGATAGCCCTGGTGATCTCTTTTGAAAAATCAGCCACTGAATACCCTGCTCTGACACAGAGGAAGTCACCATAAACTGGAATGCATTTGATGGCAACAGTGCATCATCAGAGCTCTGCTTTTATTCAGATATTGGGAGAACCATAAATTTCAGGCAGTGAAACACAGACTTTAAGCCCATATATATTTTCATTCTCTTTGGGAGCTCTGATGGCATAGTGCCTAACGCATTTAACTGCTAACCAGAAGGCTGGCAGTTCACACCCATGAGCCACTCCTAGGAAGGAAGATTGGGCAATTTACTTCTGTAGTGATACCACTTTGGAAACCTAAGGAGGGATCACTACGAGTCGAAACCACTCCACACAGTGAGTTTGGTTTTTTTGTGTGTCAGACTTGGCATGTGATGAAATTTTGGTCAATTAGACATGAGAAGGTGTTTCTTAGAAAAGTTTTTCACCCTTACAAAAGTGTTTAGGACAGCACGTCTCCTTTCTTTTTCTTTTTTGCATTTGGCGCTCTGGTGGTGTAGTGCCTAAGGCATTTGACTACAAACCAGAAGGATGGCAGTCCAAACCCACCAGCCAATCTTCAGAAAGAAGGTTGGGCAATCTACTTCTGTAGTGATATCATCTCAGAAACCCAGGTGGGCTAGCTATGAGTCAAATTGACTCCATAGTAGTGAGTTTGTTTTATATATATATATATATATATATATATATATATATATACACACACACACACACACACACACACACACACACACAGTGGCTGAAGACAGTGTAGTTTTCTTGAGATCATGAGAGGAAAAGCCTACAGATGGCACAGCAGAGAAATTTTCTTTTTTAATCTTTACTGAGGAATTCACATAAAAATCAATCCATCAGTTTTAAGTGGGCACTATGATTGTTTTTTCTCTATTTCCTCCTGCTCCCATCCCTTGGTAATACCAATATTGTTTTTACTCCTGGTGGAGTTACCTGTTCCAGATATTCCACATAATGAGATCACACAATATATTAGCCCTTTTGTGTCTGGTCTACTTCACTTAGTATTATATTTTTCAAGATTCATCTGTGTGTGATGATGTGCATCAGAATTTCATTTTTTCTTTATAAAAATTCAAAACCAAACTCACTGCCATCGAATAGATCCAACTTATAGCTACCCCTCCTTGGGTTTCCGAGATGGTATTATCATGGAAGTAGATTGCCCAACTTTCCTTCCAAGGAGTGGCTAGTGGGTTTGAACCACCAGCCTTCTGGTTAGCAGTCTAATGCCTTAGGCATTGTGAGTATATACCACATTATGTTTACCCATTTATCTGTTGATGAGTATTTGGGGTATTTTCACCTTGGGAATAATGCTGCATGTTTGACTGACATATTAAAAACTTGCACATTGATGTGCAAACATCAATTTGAGTCTCTGCTTTCAAGACTGGAATGGCTGGATCATAAGGTAATTACAGCCCATTGGCCAACTGGCCAATTGACTGGAAGAGATCAATATTTGTGCCCATTCCAAAGAAAGGTGATCCAATACAATGTGGAAATTATTGAACAATATCATTAACATGCCATGCAAGTAAAATTTTTCTGAAGATAACTCAGAAAAGCGTGCAATAGGATATTGACAAGGAACTTCCAGAAATTTAAGCTGGATTCAGAACAGGATGTGGAATAAGGGATATCATTACTAATATGAGATGGATCTTGGCAGAAAGGAAATAATACCAGAAAGATGTTTACCTGTGTTTTAATGACTATGCAAAGACATTCAACTGTGTGAATCATAACAAATTATGGATAACATTGAGAAGCATGGGAATTCCAAAACACTTGATTGTGCTCATGAGGAACCTGAACAAGAACAAGGGGACATTACATGTTTTAAAATCAGGAAGGGTGTATGTCAGAGTTGTATACTTTCACCATAATCATTTAGTCTGTAGGCTGAGCAAATAATCCAAGAAATTGGACTATATGAAGAAGAGCATGGCATTAGGATTGGAAGAAGACTCATTAACAACATGTGATATGCAGATGACACAACCTTACTTGTTGAAAGGGAAGATGAGTTGAAGAACTTACTGATGAAGATTAAAGATTAGAGTCTATAATGTGGATAACACCTCAACATAAAGAAATGAAAATCCTTACAGCTGGATCAATAAGCAACATTACTATAAATGGAGAAAAGACTGAAGTTGTCATGCAAGTCATTTTACTTGGATCCACAACCAACACTTATGGAAGCTGCAGTCAAGAAAGCAGGTGTCATATTGCAAATCTTCTGCAAAAGAACTCTTTAAAGTTCTGAAGAGCAAAGATGTCACCTTGAAGACTAAGATGTACCCAACCCAAGGCATGGTATTTTCAATGACCTCATATGCATGTGAAAGCTGAACAATGAATAAGGAAGACTGAAGGAGAAGTGATGCCTTTGAATTGTGGTGTTGGTGAAGAATACTGAAAATACCATGGACTGTCAGAAGAATGAACAAATCTGTCCTGGAAGATGTGCAGCTGGAATACTCTTTGGAAGCAACAATGGCCAAACTTTGTCTCACCTACTTTGATCATGCAGTCAGAAAGGACCATTCCCTGGAGAAGGAGATCATGCTTGGTGAAGTAGAGGGTCAGCAAAAAAAAAGAGAACATCTTCAACGAGATGGACTGACACAGTGACTGCAACAGTGGGCTCAAGCACAGCAAGGATTGTGAGGCTGGCGCAGGACCGGGCAGTGTTTTGTTCTGCTGTACGTAGAGCTGCTGTGAGTCACAGCTGACTCAATGGCACCAAACAACAACAACCACAACAAGGTAATTGTATGTTAGCTTTTTAAAAACTGCCAAACTGTTTTCTCTAATTATTGCACCATTTTATGTTTTCACCAGCAATGAACATCTGTGCAAATTTCTCTACATCTTCGCCAACACTTGTTCCCATCCCCCCTTTTTTAATAGGCATAGTTGTTTTTGTTGTTGTTATGTACCGTCAAGTCAGCCCCGACTCATAGCAACCCCTCCTTGGGTTTTTGAGGCAGTATCACTATGGAAGTAGATTGTCTAACCTTCCTTCCAAGGAATGGCTGGTGGGTTTGAACCACCAGCCTTCTGATTAGCAGTCAAGTGCCTTAGGCACTACACTATCAGAGCTCCCACCAATAGGCATAGTAGTGTATATAAAATGCTGTCTCATTGTAGTTTTAATCTCCATTTCCCTGATGACTAATGATGTTGAGCATCTTTTCATGTATTTGTTGGCTACCTGTATATCTTCTTTGGATAAATATCTTTCCATGTCTTTTGCTCATTTAAAAAAAAAAAAAAAGTTTCTGTTGTTGAGTTTTAAGAGTTTTTTTAATAATAAATTCTGGCTATTAATTCCTTATCTAATATGTGGTCTCTAAATATTTCTTTGCATTTTGTAGGCTGTTCTTCATTTTCTCTATAATGTTTCTTGATGCACAAAAGGTTTTAATTTTGATGATGTCTAGTTATCTATTTTTGTCTCTTGTTGCTTGTGCTTTTGATGTCATATCTAAAAATTCATTGCCTAAAATAAAGTCTTGAAGTTTTAGTTTTATGTTTTCTTCCAAAAATTTCATGATTTTAGATCATTGAACTATTTTAATTTAATTTTTTATGTAGCTTGAGGTGTGGTTCTAACTTCATTTTTTTTTTTTGCCATGTGGAAGTCCAGTTCTCCCAGCACAATTTGTTGAAGAGACTGTACTTTTCCATTTGGATCAATTTGACATCTTATCAAAATCAATTGGCCATAAATGTGTTTATTTTTGGATTCTCAATTCTATTCCATTATCCCATATGTTGATACTATTTTTTCCCCCAAGATTGTTTTGGCTATTCTGAATCTCTTGCAATTCCATATAAATTTAAGGACCAGCTTTTCCAATTCTGCAAAAAAGGCTGCTGGAATTTTAATGGGAATTGCATTGTAGTTGTAGATAGCTTTGGGTAGAATTGACATCTTAACAATGTTATTAGTAACTATTGAACTCCATAGTTAAAAGAAAAAAATTATATATTGTCATTTATTATAATTTCTCAGTTGAAAATTTCATTTGCCATTTCCACTAAATATACCATGACTTTCTTTTGGAAAAGTTATGCTTTTTTTACCTAAATAATTCCTAAGGATATATTTTCATATAGTAGGATAACAGAAATATTTCAGACCATGAGGTAAATTTAGGTTTATTGACATGTTAAAAACTTGTAATTACCTCCTAAATAATTTCATGAAAAAAAAAATATATATATATATATTTTGAATTTTTGTTGGATAGATCACTATTTCTTGTCATCTTAAAAACATTTAATTAAATTATTTACATAGTCATTAGGTATTTTCTGATTCATATTTTGCTTGCTATAAAGAAAAAGGGTACAATATAAAAACAGTTTTATTTATGCATTACATACAAGGAATTTTACTTAAACTTTAAAAATATTTACTTCATTTTCACCAAAGATGAGTAATATACATTCTAATCCTGAAATAGATTTCAGAAATTTTCAAGGTCTTAGGAAGAGGAAACCGAATTTCTTCTTTTTCTTGAAAGAATTCTTGAAACACACAGAAAGAGAGGCTTAAATTTCAAATGCCATACTCAGCATTTATTAGCAAAATAAAGACATGAAGACATGTCTTCTTAAGGTGTTGGAAGAAGTGCCATGGGGAAACAGCACTGCAGTTTGAGTGGGAGAACTTCATCTTATAGAAACACTGATGTTTTAACTATCATACCTTCCTTCACATGGAAATTATCCTTTAGCAATGTGTGAAATGGTAGCATAAGAAAGGGGCTTGGCGATTGTTGCCCTCATCTTTGTTTTCATGTTAGAAACATTTGGAAAATTTTTGAAAATATCAGTGCTGGAGGCCCATGCTGAAAGATTTAATCAGTCAGAAGTTCAGATCAATGTTTGGCCACTGGTATATTTTGTACTTTCCCAATTAATTCTAAAGGAGCTCTGGTGACATAGTGGGCAAGGCATTTGGATGTTAACCAGAAGGTCAGTGGTTTATACCCACCAGCCACTCCATTGGAGAAAGATGAGGCAATCTACTTCGGTAAAGATTTACAGCCTTGGAAACCCAATAGGGGTCACTATGTGTTAAATTGACTTGATGGCAGTGAGTCTGGTTTTTTGGTTTAATTGATTGTAATGGATAGTGATTATTCTTAATTAAGCTATAAAGGCTATGTAAAAAATGAACAAAACTGAGGTAATTACTGTTATTTTTTCCTATTTTATAGATGAGAAAATGGAAAGAGATTTTAAGGAACTTGACTGCAGTCAAAATTATTTTCTCCTCATTCTTAATTCTAACTCTTCTAGGACTATCACATATTTTAATTGATAGTGATACAAGGAGCTGTAAGAAATGGAAGATTTCATAGGGAAAAATAAAAGCTAGATTAACATATACTCACATAAGCCATTAAGCTATCCTTTTTCAAGCTGTTTATCAATTCAGACTCCAATGACACAATGAAAATGGCTATTGAAATGAAACTTATATTCCAAATATTTCAAGCAGTGAGTGAAGAGGCTTATATTACATTAAGAATAACATTACTAGTAGATGAAATTAAATTATAAGTCACTAGTAACTTTCAGAAACTGGTTTTATTTTATTACCACACAAATTAGATTATCAAGAAGTCATCTTGTTTAGCTATAGAATGTGGATGGGCTATTTAATATGCATGTGGATGACATTTCTAATTAATTCTGGTGGTCATTATACTCAACTAAAAAAAAAAAGTGGTTTACTGCTTTATACTACTTGGCCTTGGAAAACATGGGTATTACTCATGTTTATATTGACCACTGTAGCACAGGAATATTACAATTAATTTTATGTTGATTAAACCCAAGAAAGCAAAACTGGGGGAATGTAAGGTGCTGTCTTATCTATCACTACTTTCTTGTAGGACTATAATTTAAATATTTACTAAATTAAGTGGTATAATATTGAAATATTAACTGATTTTCAAATGTAATTTCATAATACCCTTTAACTCATCTGCTGAAATTATATTGCAAGTTTAAGCTAAAAGCAGGAAAAAGGACACTGATTATTGATTGGCTTTGACTTTCGTGTGGAGCAGTGGTTCTCAACAGGGGTGATTTTACCTACTCCAGAGGATAACTGACAATGTCTTTAGACATGTTTAGTTGGCATACCTTGGGAAAGGATTTGCTACTGGCATTTATTGCAAAGAAGCCAACAGTGCTGCCAGACACCCTACAATGCCCAAGATAGCCCCCTTGGAAAGTGATACAGGGAACTGTATCCAATAATTTTGGATGCCTCAGGAAAAGCAATGAAGTGAATACTATATAGCTACAAGGAGGCAGATGTAACAAGGCCCCATGAGAAGGATGGAGATAGAAATCTCAGGGAGGTTTTGGAGTTATCTTAAAACAGAGTAAACCTGAATTTGTCCTTCCAGGAAGTAGCCTCACCAGAAATTTGCACAGACTTGGTATGGCAAGATGTTGATCACAGGCTGAGAAATGGTGAGACAACACCCTTCATCTCTGCCCCTTCACCCCCCAAATTGGGCCACTTTGATCTCAAAGTGGCACAGGAAAGTATATAGACATTTCTAGTTGCTTTAAGAGAACCAAAGTGATTGAGAAGTTCTGCAGACTGGAAGGCACATCATGGTAATGGGAGGTGAGGATATCTATAAATGTGGTATATGGACCACAGGGGGAGCTCTGGTGGCGTAGTGCCTAGGGCATTCGCCTGCTAACCAGAAGCCTGGTAGTTCAAACCCACCAGCCACTCCTTGGAAGGAATGTTGGGCAATCTACTTCTGTAGCGATACTGTCTCGGAAACCTAAGGAGGGGCCGCTATGAGTCGGATCCAACTCGATGGCACTGAGTTTGGTTTTGGTTTTTGGTATGGGCCACAGGAGCCAGACTCCATAGAGAGACTAGAGATGTCAGCAGTAGATGTCAGCCAGGATAGAAGCCAGTGAACAGATCAGAATGTGAAACAGGAACTTCCGCTGCTCCTAGTCATAACATGCTAATATATGAACCTACCTTGGAACATCAATTTAGCTCCATGGGGACAGAGGGAGCAGAAGGAGAATCCTGTTTTTTGAGAGTTTTAAATCCAAAATGATTCAGTAAAACACTAATTAGATTAAATATTCCTCCAACAGCAGAATAGAGATGTATGTTGGAAATTATTTGGTGATGGAAAATAAATTTACATTTTTTAATTCCAGAGTTTTATGTCTTTGAAAATCAAATGTACTATATTGTATCTCTGCAAGACACACATGGAATAAAAACGTATAACACTTTCTGAAGAGAGACATATGATCACCTAGCTTGCTGTCTTTCTCTCCTTCAGTCAATCCCACGTATTCCTGCTGTGTGCCGTCAAGTCAATTTTAACTCATAGCAAACCTACATGACAGAACTGCCCCACAGGGTTTTCTAGGTGTAATCTCTATGGGAGCAGATCATTAGGGCTTTTCACTCATGGAGCTGCTTGGTGGGTTTGAATGATTGACTTTTCAGTTAACAGCAGAGCACTTAACCATTGTGCCACCAGTCTCCTCAAACCCATGTACTACTGCGTAAAGAATATTTTTAAAATATTCTTTTGCATACATAACCTAATCTGCCAAAAATTTCAGCTTTCCATAGTTTATAGATGATATCTAGACTTAAAGTTAACCTTCCATGATCAAGCTCCTGCATAATTCTATCCAATTCGACTGTTATTTCTCTCCCTCTGGTCAGGATTTTCCTTTTATCCAAATAGATCTATTAGATTGTTCACAAATATCTGGACACAATTTGCCTCCTTGTCTTATGTCTTAAGGTCCTTCTAGTCTGGACTCTTCTTTTCCCTCCTTTATGTGTCCATAATTATAAATCTCTTTCAAAATCCATACTCACATCCCACATGGTTTATGATGCTTTCTCTAAATACCCCAATTGTAGTTTCTATGACTGCCTCCAGAAATGACATATACTAATTGACATGGGAACAAACTGGCCATGCTCTTATGAAGGCTTTTATTCTAATAGCAAACAAGTTTTACTTTTTGTATCGATAATTGTTTATATGCTGAAATGGTAATTGACTATATCCTGAGTGCTGAGTTTTCATCAATCATAATTATTTATGGTCCCCAATTTTCATCTTCACAGAGTCATGCAATGTTCAATTTAAAAAATTTTCCTGTCTTTCAATGCATTGTCTAAAATGCCTCTTATTCAGGAGTGACACTTTTCCTTGCAATAGGCTCTCTGAATTGAACTGAAGTAAAAAAAATAATGGACACCTTCATCCATTGCTAGTGAGACTGTAAAATGATGTAGCTACTGTGGAAAATGGGCAGTTCTTCAAAACATTAAACATAGAGTTACCATATGATCCAGCAATTCTACTCCTACTTACATAGCTAAAAAAATTAAAGCAGGAATGCAAACAGAAAACTGTACACCAGTGTTCATT
>NW_006921716.1:5411375-5417470 GCF_000298275.1 Orycteropus afer afer | reverse complement strand
TAATAAAAAAGAAGTAAGAGTTAGTTACAACAAGGAGCTTGAGTGGCGTAGTGGTTAAGGCATTTGGTTGCTAACCTAAAGGTTGGTGGATCAAACCCACCAGTTGTTCTGCAGAAAAAAAGATGAGTCAGTCTGCTTCCATAAAGATTTATAGGGGCAGGGCTATTAGTCAGAACTGACTGAATGGTAATGAGGTGTTTTTTTTTTTTTTTAAGTTGGAAGAGTTATAACACAGATAATTATGGATTTTAGTATTAAAGTCAGTAAAATGTGAAATAATAATATGTTCATTAGGAATATCCATAATATTTAAAGTTTCCTTCTTCTAGACATATTGCAATAGGTATATAGTGTGTGTGATAAACCTGTTTTATATGTCTGAGATCTCATTGCTACTGCAGCATAACCTAGACATTCTGAATGATGAGCACAAAAAAACAAAATCCTTGGCTTTAACTTAAAACATAGAAAGATAGATTTATTTGCCTGTATTTTGATAGGCATTTTCTATGAGCGTAAATTCAATGATTACATTTTTGTGCCATCTTTTTGAAGAAAATCAACCCCATAACTCATTATCTAATATCTGGTTTTGATTCTTTGAAAATTGAGCACAATCTCTAGGATCCTTCTAGATCCCCCTGCCCCTAGTTTTTGTACTCATGTTTCAAGTGTTTATTTAATACATCCTTGAACAATGTGATCTAAATAAAAACATAACAGATATAAAATGGTCCCTGATTCAATCTGGTGATCTTTTAGTGAAGCACACATTCAATTCCAAGAGGAAGTGTTTGAGCATACAAGAGAGTAGTTTAGGATTTAAGTGTTCAGTGGGCTATGGGTATCTGTGTTTAACTTTTAAATAGTTAAACTTTTAATAGTTTTAAATAGAGAGTGTTGCTTAACGAGATAAAGTAATTAAATGGTGGTTAAGAGAGCTTCTGCAGTAATTGATAAAGAAGATAAGGTTTGGAGGTCATTAGCCACACTTAGATCCAGTTCACAAACTTTAAACAGCATACAGTATTTTAAAGTAGAACACCTGATTTGTGATTGCCTTTTTATCCTTTAATTTCTGGTCTTTCTCCCCTTCCTTTCATTCACAATATACTACGTAATACAAACTTACTATCAATAGAAACTGAACAGTGTAAATGAGAGAATAGGAAGCGTTTACATAAGGAATTTAATCTCTGACTCAAGGCAGTGAAATGTGACAAAATGTGCATTTGCACGTTCCAAAAAAATAAAAAAATAGGCTTAATATTCTCAACGTATGGCTGAATAAAGTGAAGAATTAGGTAAGTAACATATGCCTCTAAACCCAGTTATGGGGAAGGGGCTTGTTTCATCAAGTAATCAGTTTTCACTCTACTTCTGGGTAGCTATAGCAGTAGCAGTGTATCAGTGTTCCAGTGCTGCTGTAACAGAAAGGCCACAAGAGAGTGGCCTTAAAGAACAGAAATTTACTTTGTCTGTTTAGGAGGCTCTACAAGTCTGAATTCAAGTCACCAGCTGTAGGGGAAGGCTCTCTCTCTGCTGACTCCGGGGGAAGGTCCTTATTCCTTTCAGTTTCTGTAGCCCTGGTGTCCTTGGTTCCTTGGCAAACTTCAGGTTACATCTGTCTTCCCCAGCACATGCTTCCTTGTGTCTATGTCTAGGCTGCTTCTTGTAACTCAGAAGTGATTAGGTTCAGGACATACCCTACAGGTCTACGGCCTCGTTTACATAACAAAGGAGGCCCTATTTCTAGATGGGATTACATCCATGAGTACTGGGGTTAAGATTCCGACATATATTTGGGGTGGTGTGAAGAGGGACACAATTCAATCCATAATGATTTTTTTTTTTCTGGTTTTTCAGACAGGTTTATTATCAAGGGAAGGAGCCGGCTGGGGGCACCTGCTTGGAAAATGGCATTGTGAGAGACCTTCCAGGCCCCGGCCCTGGGGGCACGGACAGCAATGGTCTCAGGTGCTACCCCGAGTAGGGCTCTTCACAAGCCCGCCCTCCTTGGGCAGCATGGTGGCGCTGGGTTGTCGGGGCATCCTCTGGCTGGTTCCCTCAGGGTCAGTCCGCTCTGCCAGGGCCGGGGCTCCAGTGAGTGGAGCACCGCCTTTTTTTCTCCCTCGGGTCTCAGACACATTGGCCACGGGGAGAGACAGGGCCATAATGATGCTTTATGGATACTTTAGGTGAGAGGCATAATCTTCTCCATTTCTTCCCTGTGAAACTCCTTGATGCTGCCAATGTTGGGCACATTGGCTTCTTTCAATCACAACATCACAGAATCTTTCACTTCTGAGTTTATTAGTACAGTCTTATCATTTTATAAATGAGTCATTGAAGTTCCTGAGAGGTTTTTCTGACTTGCTCATATACAAATAACTAATAGAAAACTCGTATATAAAACCCAAGGCCTCCTGCCTCTTAGTCCCTTATTTCTTATTATGCTTTATTTTGAATTCTAGTCTAGAAAATTATTTTGGAACTCTCCAATAACTTCACAGGCTCATCTGTAATCTGCTTTTTTCCCACAATAGTATTTTGTGGTCATCTTTTTATGTCAAAAACTATAGAGCTAAGTTGTCATCTTGAATCATTGTGTAGCTATTTAATATGAGACTGTGTGTATATATACCATAGACTATTTTAACACCGAACTAGTTCCTTCTCAATAGGGGAGGACAGAGTAAGTCCCTGACTGGCCTTTGCCTTCTGAACCCTGGCCTTAGCTGATTCATCCAGAAGTAGATATATTGATGTTCTAAAATTTCACAACTCTTTACCTAGGAGAATATCTATTTTCATTTATCCTGCTCAGCACTTTCTGTGTAACTATTGTTTCCCTTGAGCACTGGGGAATTTTCTCATATTGTTCTGCCTTAAAAAATGTTTCGTTTTCTTTTTTCTCTTTATGTAACTCGCATTAATAGGACATTGGATATTTTTCTCTTTTGGTTACTATTGTTATGTATTAAATCACCACAAACTTTGTCGTTGTTGTTGTTATGTGCATTGAGTCAGCCCAAACTCATAGTGACCCCTCCTTGGGTTGCTGAGGCAGTATCACTATGGAAGTAGATTGCCCAACCTTCCTTCCAAGGACAACCTTTAATTTTGCTCGTCAGGAATTTTGGAAGGATTTGGTTAGGCATTTCTCAGGTAGGGGTTTTAGTGTGTTGCAGTCCGATTTCGGTTTGGGACTTGTGGTAGTTATGTTTGTGTGTCAACTTGGCTGGGCCTGGTTGAGTGGCTGGACAACTGGTGGTAGTTATTCCCCATGATGAGACTGACAATCAGCTCCATGGTGGGATCTACCACAAGCAGCTGAGTAGCTGCCTTTGGGACGTGGTCTGCTTCCTGTATATAAGGAGAAGCCTTGGGAATGGTCTCTAGCTTATGGCACGCTTGAACCCTGCATATAGCAGTGCTGTTGTTCAGCAGCCTGCTATGCTCTGTCGACTTTTGGACTTATAATGGACTTAAGTTAATGCCTGCCATGTGGTTTGGTAACATCAGGACTGTGCCATTTTACTTGTCAACCTTGGGGCTTCTCAGCCTCAGCAGCCAGCAGCTGTCTGAGTGAAGAAACATCTGTAGCTCCAGTGGGCTGGGAGCAGGAGGCAGAGCTGGACCCCAAGGTTGAGGGGCTTTCACCCAGCTCCTAGAGCCTGGCACTTTGAACTTGGATTTAAAGCCTCCAAATTGTAAGAATAAACTCCTGTTTGTTAAGGCCATCCCATTTGTGATATGTTCCTGTCAGAGTGGCACTAGGTAACCAGAATAGGATTATAGTCAACTAAAGGCTCAGTTGGGCTGGACATTCAAAATAGCCAGTCTGTACGTATGGTGTTATCAAATAAAAAAACACATCAGACTTTGATAGGGAGAAGCATTATTCAGAAAGAAAAGAGGGAAGTGAAAGAAACTATTGTAGTAGTTGGGGAGAGGTATGACTACAATAAGGAGAATGCTTCCACCATCAGATCTGTAAGCTTCTCAAGGAGTCAGGGAAAAAGTTTTCTTTTACAGAGTGAGGGCAAACAAGGTTAGAAAAAACCCAGATGTGAGGGAGTGGGATAAGTGAGTAACATCCTCAGATGATAATCAGAATGTTTTATCCTGAGATCCGTCTAATCTCTGGGAGGAGCTCCCAAAGAGAGATGGTATGCTGGCTTAGGCTGAGGGTTGAGTCAAAGTTCAGAGACTTGGGGAAAGGCGAGAAGCTTAACTAAAATTTGGTTAACAAGCATTTTGCTTCTGCTTGAACAGTGGAGACACACAGTTCATTTATTTATCTATGAGAAAAGGCATGGGAGTTGGAAGAGTCTGTTACTGGAGTGCAAGTGTGGTGTAAATGGTTAAGGCATCAGGTTTGGCAGTTTGAATGCACCCAGAGGTACCTCAGACAAAAGGCCTGGCAATCTACTTCCAAAAAATCAGTCATTGAAAAATCCTATGGAACAACTCTACTCTGACACACATGGAACTGTGTCATGAGTTAGAATTGACTTGATGGCTGTGGTATAGTAAATTACCTGGTATGGCTGTTGGGAGTGGCACAAAGCAATGTTCTGGGATGTTTGCTTTCTCTCAGGTGTGTAGAATTCTGATGTTATGATTGGTTAGTTTAGCCACTCTGCCAGGCTCAAAAGGAGGCCTCCTAGAGGCAGAAGAAGTCTCTCTGACTGCTGGCTGAGAAGGACATGCTGCTGAAAGAGACCCGTGCTCCTGAGAGACACATGCTGCTGCGAAAGAAACGCAAGAGACACGCATTACTAAGTGAGACACCAAGGGACATACACTGCTGGGAGAGAGATAGTGAGAGACTATTGGCTGAGAGACAATGGGCTGAGAGAGACTGAGCGTTTTTCCTGAAGTTGAATTGTAGCCTTGTGCTTCCCTAATAAACCCCATAATCTGTGAGTTCTGTGTGGCCACTGCAGTGAATTATCGAACCCAGGAGAGAGGTGGTGGGTGCTTTGGAAGGAACAGTTGGTGAAAGGGCTGGAGGGAGGCAGCATGTCTGGCCTTGTAGAAATAGGCCTTGGGTTACTGAAGGTGATTCTGTCTTCCTCTTGTGTGGTTAGAGGAGGTGAGAAGATGTGGCCTCCTTGCCCTTTTAGCAATGGCAATGGTACTAGTGTCTAGTCTAGAAAACAAGGGCCATGTGTGAGTCTTACCTAAGTCATAAGAGGAAGAGTGTTTTTTTCCTGAACACAAAAGATGTTTAACCATTACTGTTTTCCAGTATCACAGAATTCAGGTAAAATTCAACATTATCAGAGGCAACTGAGGCTGGCTGTCAGTTGGAGGACCTACATGTGGACTCTTCATGTAGTTTAGACTCCACCTGATTTCTTTCTTTCAGAAATTTGTAATTTCTGTTTTTGGGGACCCCTCATTTTACTATGTGGTGGTTTGATATCTCTTTTGAACATTGCTATGCTATCGTGTTTTTTAAATAAACATTTTAGGGAAGCATAATATTGTTACAGAAATGTGCACAGAACTTTCAACTCAATGAATTTTCACAAGTGAGAACATCCATCTAGCCAGAACCTAGATCAAGATTTAAAATGTTACCAGGACCACAGTCTCCTAACCTCTCCTCCAGATCCCTTTCCCCTAATCCCCACTTTGAGTTCAAACATCATAGATTAGTTCTGCTTGTTTTAGAGATTTGTATAATGGAATCATATACTATGCACTTTTTTTTTTATTCTGACTCCGTTTGCTTGACATTATTTCTGTGAGAGACAATCATGTTGTAATATTTGTTAGTCCATTCTCCTTGACATATTATTGTATGGTTAAGAAAATCAATTATTTGTCTATTTTACTTAGAAAGTATATTATTTCCAGATTTTGACTTTTATCAATAGTATCTCTGTAATTCACTTATTAGTTCTAATAGTTTACCTGGGTATTCTTTTAAGTGTTCTTCCTACACAACTCATCTGTGAATAATGGCTTTTTTTTTTTTTTTAAATTTTATTTTGATTTGGGTGAAGATTTACAGAGTAAATTCACTTTTCATACAGCAGTTCACATATACTTTGTCTCATGTCATTGAACAAAATTTACAA
>NW_006921716.1:5386590-5405255 GCF_000298275.1 Orycteropus afer afer | reverse complement strand
TTCATGCAAATTCTTCTGCCAGTTGGGGTTTAGTCCAATTCTGTATCCTTCCCTTCAAGGCTCAGGGGTCCAAGATTATCTTCTGTGTCTGTGTTAACTGGTTTCCCTTTTCTTTGTTGAAGAGGGTCTTTGCAATCCTTCTGCCTAGTCCGCCATCTTGCCGGAACTCCGACTTTTACAATTATTTTATGAAACTCTTGGGTGGAAGAAAATAAAAATGGATTTAATCAGACTGCCTCCTTTCACCAAAAATCTGGTGGCTACATTGTATATATAGACATGTTACTAAAACTTCCTTCAGAAATGTTATTATAGTGTGTCTTTCTGAAATTACTATATAAGTAGCTACTTTATCATAGCTTTTCGAATCATGTATATATACTTTTCCATATTTTTAACCCTTGCCACTCTCTTAGCCAGGAGCTCTGGTAGCATAGTGCCTAAGGCATTTGACTGGTAACCAGAAGGCTGGCAGTTCAAACCTACCAGCCACTCCTCGGAAGGAAGGTTGGGCAATCTACTTCCCAAGGAGGGGTCACTATGAGTTGGAGCCGACTCGATGAAACACAGCAACAACTCTCTTAGCCAAAAGAAGAACAAGAACACTTAAAAAATTGTTATTGATTATTAAAAATTTGTGTAAATTTCTTTTGTAAATTTGTCTTATAATACCTTTGGACTGCTTATCTCTTAAGGTGTTTTATGAATTAGGATCTCATTTGATGTACAGAAAATCTGACAGAGAGTGACATTTTAGGTATTGTAATTCATATTATTCTTAGCAAGTGACTTTCATCTCATATTTGTTACCTTATGGTCAGATGCCTGCTCTACTTCTAGCAGCAAGGAGAAGGGTAAAGGCTTATGCCAATAATATCTGTCTAATTTACAGGTTTTCTCAGAAACTTAGTCTCCTGCCTTTTGCTTCTTTCTCACTGACTAGAACTAGGTCATATAGTGACTTCTAGTAGCTGATCTGGAATCCTGGAAATGTAGACTTTGTTTTTGTTGTTGTTGGGTGCCATCGAGTGATCTCTGACTCATAGCGACCCTATGTGCAGCAGAATGAAACACTGCCCCGTCTTGTGCCTGCCTCATGATCTTTGCCATACCTAAGCCTATTGTTGCAGCCACTGTGTCTATCCATCTCATTAAGGGCCTGCCCCTTCTTCATTGCCCTCCACTTTACCCAACATGATAACCTTCTCCAGGGAATTATTCCTTCTGACAACATGACCAAAGTAGGGGAGACGAAATCTGTCCATTCTCGCTTCCAAGGAGCTTTCCTGCTGCACTTCTTCCAGGACAGATTTGTTAGTCCTTTTAGCATACCCTGGTACTCTTAGTAATCTTCTCCAACACCATAACTCAAAAGCATCAACTCTTCTTTGGTCTTCCTCATTTATTGTCCAGCTCACACAAACATAAGAGGTGATTGAAAATACCATGGGTTTAAAATTCCTTGTGTTAGGAGCACCTTAGTCTTTAAGGAGACATCTTTGCTCTTCAGCACTTGAAAGAGGTCTTTTACAGCAGATTTTCCCAATGCAGTATGTCGTCTAATTTCTCAAATGATGCTTCCATTGGTGTTGATTGTAGAACCAAATAATATAAAATCCTTGACCACCTCAATCTTTCTCCATTCACAGTGAAGCTATTTATTGGACCAGTTGTGAGGATTTTTGTTTTCTTTATATTGAGGTATAATTCATTCTGTAGACTGTAGTCTTTGATCTTCATCAGTGAGTGCTTCTAGTCATCTTCATTTTCAGCAAGGAAAGTTGTGTCCTCTGTGTATAGCAGGTTGTTAATGAGTCTTCCTCCAATCCTGATGCCATGTTCTTCTTTATATAATCCAGCTTCTTGGACTATTAGCTCAGCATACAAGTCGAATAAGCATGGTGAAAGGATACAACCTCGACGCATTCCCTTCTTGATTTTGAAACATGCAGGATTCCCTTGTTCTGTTTGAATGACAGCCTCCTGATCTATGTAAGTGTTCCTCATGAGTATGAGCAAATGTTCTGGAATTCTCATTCTTCTCAATGTTATCCATAATTTTTTATGATCCACACAATCAAATGCTTTTGCATACTCAATAAAACATAAGAAAGATCTTTCTGGTATTCTTTGCTTTGAGCCAAGATCCATCTGACATCAGCAATGATATCTCTTGTTCCATGTTCTCTTCTGAATCCAGCTTGCATTTCTGAAAGTTCTCTGTCAATATACGGCTGCAACCATTTTTGAATTATCTTCAGTAAGATTTTACTTGCATGAGATATTAATGATCTCGTTCGATAATTTCCACATTCTGTGGGATCACCTTTCTTTGGAATGAATACAAATATGGATCTCTTCCAGGCAGTTGGCCAGGTAGCTGTCTTCCAAATCTCTTTGCATAACTGAGTGAGTGCCTCCTGTGTGGCATCCGTTTGTTGAAATATCTCAATGGGTATTCTGTCAATAACTGGAGCCTTGTTTTTCGCCAATTCTTTCAGTGTAGTTTTGACTTCTTCCTTCAGTGCCATTTGTTCTTGATCATATGCCACTTCCTGAAATGGATAAACATAGACCAATTCTTTTTGATATAGTGACTCTGTGTATTCCTTCCATCTTCTTTTGATCCTTCCTGCATCATTCAATATTTTACCCATGAATCATTCAATATTGCAATTCAAGGCTTAAATATTTTCCACAGTTCTTTCATCTTGAGAAATGCTGAACATGTTCTTCCCTTTTGGTTTTCTAACTCCAAGTCTTTGCACATTTCACTGTAGTAATTGGCTTTGTCTGCTTGAGCTGCTTTTTGAAATCTGTTCAGCTCTTTTATCTTGTCATTTCTTCCGTTTGCTTTAGCTACTCTCTGCTCAAGGGCAAGTTTCAGAGTCTCTTCTGACATCCATTTTGGTCTTTTCTTCCTTTCATATCTTTTTAATGACCTCTTGCTTTCTGTGTTGATGATGCTCCTGATGTCATCCCACAATTCCTCTATTTGTTGGTTATTGGTATTCAATGCATCAAATTTATTCTTTAAATGGTCTCTAAATTCACGAGGGATATTATCAAGGTCATCTTTTGGCTCTGGTGGACTTGTTTTAATTGTTCAACTTGAACATACATATGAGCAATTGATGATCTGTTCCACAATCAGTTCCTGGCCTTGTTTTGACTGAAGATATTGAACTTTTCTATTGCCTCTTGCCACAGATGCAGTCAATTTGATTCCTGTGTATTCCATCTGTTGAAGTCCATGTATAGTCATTGTTTATGTTGTTGAAAAAATGGTATTTGCAATGAATAAGTCTTTGGTCTTGCAACAAAATTCTATCATGTGATCTCCAGCGTTACTTCTATCACCAAGGCCATATTTTCCAACTACTGGTACCTTTTCTTTGTTTCCAACTTTTGCATTCCATTCACCAGTGATAATTAACACATCTTGGTTGCATGTTCAGTCAATTTCAGACTGCAGAAGTTGGTAGAAATCTTCAATTTCCTCATCTTTGGCTTGGGCAATTGGTATATAGATTTGAATAATAGTAGTATTAACTGGTCTTCCTTGTAGGCGTATGGATATTATCCTATCACTGACAGTGTTGTACTTCAGGACAGATCTTGAAACAGTCTTTGTGGTAATGAATGGCATACCATTCCCAGCACAGTAGATCATATGGTTGTCTGATTCAAAATGGCCAAAACCAGTCCATTACAGCTCACTAAATCTAGGGTATTGATATTTGTGTTTTCCATCTCATATTTGACAACTTCCAATTTTCCTAGATTCGTATTTTATACCTTCCATATTCCAATTATAAATGGATGTTTGCATCTGTTTCTACTAATTTTGAGTCATGCCACATCAGCCAGTGGAGGTCCCAAAAGTTTTACTCTGTTCATATTGTTAAGGTTGTTTCTACTCTGAGGAGTCAAATTGACTTCCCCAGTCAAATTTTCAGTGCTCTCTGACCTTAGGGGCTCATCTTCTGGCACTATATCAGACAATGCTTCAGGGATATTCATAAAGTTTTCCAGTAATATATCAGACAGTGTTTCACTGCTATTCATACAGTTTTCACTGGCCAATTCTTTGGGAAGTGGATGGCCTCTTCCTTCTTCTGAGTCTGTCTTAGACCAGAACTCTACTGACATCTGTCCACCATAGGTAATCCTGATGGCATTTTGCAACATGATGGTATAGCCTCCAGACTCACAGCAACATGTAAGCCACCATAAGATGACAAACTGACAGACAAGTTCATCTCCCTTAGTTGTTCCCCTCTGCACCTGCCTACCTTGGGGAATGGCCTTAAAATAGAGCTGCCCACAAGTGAAAAGCAGCCCTCAGCCCCAGTCCCTCCTATCTCAGCTCCTGGCCTTAACAAAGAGCCACAACCGAATGAAAAGCAACTCCCAGCCTGAGAACTGTCTACCTCTGGGCCGACCTTGATACAGAGCCACCCCAAGTGAAAAGCAGCCTCCAAGCCCTGGGCCTGCCTATCTCAGGTCCCAGCCTTAATAAAGAGCTTTCCCTAAAGAAAAGCATCCCCAAGCCCCGGGCCTGCCTACCGGGCCCTGGCCATAAAATATAGCTGACCCCAAGTCCAAGGTCCAGAGCTGCCTACCTCAGGCCTCAGCCTTAATAAATAGCCAAACCCAAACGAAAAGCAGCCCCAGCCCTGGACCCACCTACTTCAGGTCCCAGCCTAAAAATAGAGCTGCCCCAAAGCGAAAAGTAGCCTCCAAGTCTCCTGTAGCCTTTGGCTGGGCATAATTACCAGGTCAAAGAAAATCAGGGTCTGTTTGCAAGGAAATAGGAAAGAATGGATACTGGGTAAGTAACCCACAGAATCTGCCATTGTACAGGCCTTTGACTATCTATTACTAATACACATCTTCTTGTCATACATAGAATATATTTTTTATCACCATCCCAAGGGAATGTTTTATATGTGTCTTGTGACCTATAAACCACAAGACAAGTTATCTGTTTCTGACACCAGCAATATAACATTACAGAATAAAAATCTTATGATTCTTTTATAACTAAAGTAATCACTCTAATTCAGAAAATGGGACAATGGGAAACACACAATAATCACTCTTGCATAGAAAATTCCAAAGTCTTCAGGACAGCCATAGCAAAGATGCCTTGCTTTGGCAGTGGTGTAAACTCTTTGGTAGCATCTTAGGTTGGTTTTCCTAGAAGCAGAACCTGGGAAAGTGATTGTTATGCAAGCCGTTTATTGAGGTAGCACTCTTACATGAAATCTGCAAAGAAGTAAGGGAGGCAGGAAGGGCAAGGGAAGAAGCTAGGTAAAGAGATGGTTCAGTTAAAGGCTCACCTCAAGTTCATCCTACAAGGAGTTGCTGTCAGCTCCAACTCGTGGCAACTTTGTATATAACAGAACAAACTGTCGCCCAGTCTTGCACCATCTTCAAGAACACTGGTATGCTTGATTCCATTGTTGTGGTCACTGTGTATTTTGAGTACCTTCCAATTTAAGGGCTTCATCTTTCAACACAATGCTGGATAATATTCTATTGTGATCCTTGAGGTTTCCATTAGCTAATTTTTGGATGTAGAAAGCTGGACCTTTCTTCTCTCTTAGTCTGGGAGCTCTGCTGAAAGCTGCACATCATGGGCTACCTGGCTGACATTTGAAATACCACTGGCATAGCTTCCAGTATCATAGCAATATGCAAGCCACTGCAGTATGACAAACTGACATATGGGTAAAACAGACAAACAAACAAACTCACTGCTGTGGAGTCGGATCCTACTCATAGCGTCCTCCTCCTTGGGTTTCTGAGGCAGTATTTCCATGGAAGTAGATTGCCCACTCTTCCTTCCAAGCAGTAGGTGGTATGTTTGACTCATCAGCCTTCTGGTTAGCAGACAAATGCCTCAGGCACTATGCCACCACTGGTGTTAGGGAGTATAAATGGCACTATGAAGTTGTCCTGCCTTGAGGCAAATGGGCTGGGCTTTTGTACTTGTGTCAGTGAGTCACTGACTGCTGGCTACTCCTTGGCCTCTGGCTTTTGTGTAATATCCCAGACATCTCTGAGTCAAATGACTCAGAGGATTGGCCAAGGGCCAGTCTCTGGAGAAAGGCACAGTTGTGAGCAGTTGGCTGCAGATAGACCTAGTAAAGGAGATCTGAGCAGGTACCAAACAGCATCCAATAGCTAATCTTGCAAGCCCAGTTCTCTCTACAAAATCTCTTTTCTCCTTTGTCTCCTGATTCTGCCCTCAGGAGGCAGACTCAGGTCATGCTTGTCTATTTCTTCTTTGCTTCCTCAGAGGTAGGCTTAAGGAAAAAAGTCTTTTCCTCAGGTGCCTTGCCTTTCTAAGGTCTTGTCCCCTGGGCACAATTTGGGAGACCTGAAGATGGGCTTAGAGGTTCTAGACTAACAAGTTTTGCAGCCAGGTCTGAGGTTTTATTGGCAATGTAAGTTCCTCAAAAAGTTTTGCTTTAAGTCATTTGCAAATTGTACTTATTAGTACTTGCTTTCTGTATGCAAAAAAAAAAAAAAATAGTTAAGATGTGTCTTATACATAATGTTTAAACATGAAAATTTCCTGATTTTATTTACTGGCCTCAGTGCTCAGTCTACCACCTAGCCTTCAGCTTAATGACCACTGTCTTGAGGCAAATAATATCAAAAGGCCCAGTGTGGAAACATTCTTATCTGACTTTGTGTGTCAGTAGGTTCACTCCTATTGACAGCTAGAGAGCTTTGGGAGGAAAGTACACGTGAAAGATTTGGGGCTACACTCTTATCTCTTTCTGAGGCTGCCACTTTGCAACTACCACTTACAACTGCTCCAGTTTGGGATACACAAGTAATTGTCGTCTCCAACATTGCAAGGTTTCAAATTTTAGGACTCTTAGTCAAATTAGATCACAGGCTTCAGGCACTGGATACTTATTTTGATGCTTCAATATTCTCTTCCATTTCTCTTTGTTGATTGGCTCATTCAAGTGTGAGTTTATCCATTTCTTTTGGAGCTTTACAAAAAAATGGTTAGACGTACTGGCAATCCCTGGGTTACAAATATCTGACTTACATACAACCAGTAGCTATGAACCATCTACCCTTGTAAAATCTAATATATTAAAAATTTGTAATACAATGATTCATTGTAACAAACAAGCACTAATTTGCAATACATCAAAACATTACTACTATTATTATTATTGTATTATTATATTAAAGATGTTTTAGTGTATCTGGAAGAGTTTCTTTAATGTTTTTTATGCATAGAAAGGTACATTCTATAATATATACTAGCACAAACATTTGGCTAATTGATGTTAGATACAAACCTTACCTAACTGTTCCAAGTTAATTTACATATTTGATTTACAGAAAGACTTAGGAACTGAACTTGTTTGTAATCTGAGGACTGTCTGTGACCAGGTTGGTCCATACTAATATTCTAAAATTGTCTTTCATTTTGACTAATGGTAGTACCTTGATCTCAGTAGTTAGACTTGGCAAATCTACTGCAAAAAACCTCTTTAAGGTGTTAAAAAAGTAAAGTCACTCTGAGGGCTAATGTTTGCCTGACCCAAACTATGGTATTGTTCCTCACCTCATATACATGCAAAGGCTGGACAATATGTATGGAAGACTGAAGAAGGAGTGATGGCTTTGAAATATGGTATTGGTGAACAATATTGAATGTACCATGGACTGTCAGAAGAACAAGCAGTCTTGGAAGAAGCACAGACAGAATCTGTCCATGGAATTTTCAGTATCCTTCACCAACACCACAATTCAAAAACATCAACTCTTCTTTGGTGTTTCTAATTCCTTATCCAGCTTTCACATGCATATGAGATGATTGAAAATACCATCACTTTGATCAGGTGCATCTTAGTCCTCAAGGTGACATCTTTGCTCTTTGACACTTTAAAGAGATCTTTTGCAGTTGATTAGCCCATTGCAGTACAACTCCTGATTTCTTGTGGCTTCTTGCATGGGTGGATCTATGAGTGGGTCCAATTAAAATGAAAACCCTGACAACTTCAATCATTTCTCCATTTATCATGATGTTGCTTGTTGGTTCAGTTGTGAAGATTTTTGCTGAAGACTGTAGTCTTTGAGCTTCATCGGTAAGTGTTTCAAGTCATCCTCACTTTCAGCAAGAAAGGTTGTGTCATCTGCATATTGCAGGTTGTTAATGAATCTTCCTCCAGTCCTGATGCCCTATTCTTCATATAGTCCAGCCTCTGGGATTATTTGCTCAACATATAGATTAAATAAGTGTGGTGAAAGGATACAACTTTGATGCAAACCCTTCCTGATTTTAAACCATTCACAGGTTCCTCATGAGCACAATTAAGGGTGCTGGAATTCCCATTCTTTGCAAAGTTATCCATAATTTGTTATGATCCACACTATTGAATGCCTTTGCATAGTCAATAAGACAGGCAAACATCTTTCTGGTTTTCTTTGCTTTCAATCAAGATTCATCTGTTATCACCAATAATATCCCTTGTTCCATGTCCTCTTCAGAATCCACCTTGAATTTTTGGAAGCTCCCTGTCAATATACTGCTGCAACTGCTTTTGAATTACCTTCAGCAAAACTTTATTTGCATTTGATAATACTGATACTGTTCAATGATTTACTAACTCTGTTACATCACCTTTCTTTGGCATGGACAGAGATTTCTATCTCTTCCACTTGGTTAGCCAGGCAGCTGTCTTCCAAATTTCCTGGACCAAATGAGTAAGCATCTCCAACACTGCATCCAGTTGTTGAAACATCTTAATTGGTGTCTATCAATTCCTGGTATCTTGTTTTTCACCAATTCCTTCAGTGCAGCTTGGATTTCTTCCTTCAACACCATTGGTTCTTGATTGGTTCTTCAATACCATTGGTTCCTCATGCTATCTCCTGAAATAGCTGAACATTGACAAATTCTTTTTGGTACACTGATTCTGTATTTCTTCCACATTCTTTTGAAGCTTCCTGCATCATTCAATATTTTGCCTACAGAGCCCTCCGTATTGCAACTTGAGGCTTAAATATTTTCTTCAGTTCTTTCGGCTTGAGGAATGCTGAGTGTGTTCTTCCCTTCTGGTTTTCTAACTACAGACCTTTGACATTTCATTTTAATACTTTACTTTGTCTTCTTGAGGCACCCTTTGAAGTCTTCTGTTCAGCTCTTTTATTTCATTGCTTCTTCCATTTGTTTTAGCTACTCTACAATCAAAAGCAGGTTTCAGAGTCTCTTTGGATATCCATTTTGGTCTTTTCTTCCTCTCCTGACTTTTAAATGATCTTTTGGTTTCTTTGTGTATGATGTTCTTAACGTCATCCCAAATTCATCTGGTGTTCAGTCATTGGTGTCCAATGTGTCAAATCTATTCTTCAGATTATCTCTAAATTCAGGTGGGATATAATTAAGGTCATATTTTTGCTCTCATGGACTTGTTTTAGTTTTCTTCTGCTTCTACTTGAACTTACATAACAGCATTTAATGGTCTGTTCTACAGTCAGCTCCTGGCTCCATTGCCTCTTGCTACAGATATAGTCGATTTGATTCCTGTGTATTCCATCAGACAAGGTCCATGTGTATAGCCATTGTTTATGTTGTTGAAAAAAGGTATTGCAATGACTAAGTTGTCAGTCCTGCAAAATTCTATCTTGTGATCTCTCCAACATGTCTGTCACCAAGGCCATATTTTCCAACTACTGATGATTCTTCTTTATTTTCAATTTTTGCATTCCAATTACTGGTAATAATCAATACATCTTGAGTGCATGTTTGGTCAACTTCAGACTGCAGAGGTTGGCAAAATTCTTCAATTTCTTCATCTGCGGCTTTTCGTTGGTTCATAAATTTGAATAACAATTGTATTAACTGGTCTTCCTTGTAGGCGTATGAATATTATCCTATCACTGACAGCAATGCGTGTCAGGATCAATTTTGAAATGTTCTTTTTGATGATAAATGCAATGCCCATTCCTCTTCAATTTGTCATTCCTGGCATAGTAAACCATATGATTGTCTGATTCATAATGGCCAATATCAATCCATTCAGCTCATTAATGCTGAGGATATTGATCTTATGTGTTCCATTTCATTTTTGACAACTTTCAATTTTCTTAAAATTTATGCTTCATACCTTCCAGATTCCAATTATTAATGAAGATTTGCAGCTGTTTCTTCCCATTTTGAGTTATTCCTTATCAGCAAAGGAAGGTCTTGAAAGCTTACTCCATTCATGTCATTAAGGTTTTCTCCAGTATCCAGAGTGTCTTCAAACCTGAGGGGCTCATCTTTTGGCACTATATCAGACAGTGTTTCAGTATTATTTATAAAGTTTGCAGTGGCAAATTTTTTCAGAAGTGGTTGGCTTCCTCCTTCTTCCCAATCTGTCTTAGTCTGGAAGCGATACTGAAAATTGTCCACCATGGGTGACTCTGCTGGCTTTTCAAATACTGGTGGCATAGCCACACAGCAACTCACAAGCCACTGCAGTACAACATACCGACAGATTATATTAATAGGTTTCATAATTTTTCACTATCTGATTTCTGGAGTAAATTACACTTAGTTATGGTCAATTCTTACATGACTTCTGATTTCCATATTTTACTCCTGTATTAAGCTTTTTGCATCTGAATTCACTAATCTGACCGGCCTATTTATGTGTTTGTGTGTGTACATTATTTTTGTAAGATTTTGTTTTCAGTGCCATTGAGACAAGTATGAAGACGTTTATTTATTTTTCTTGCTGTAAAACAGAAGACGTTTTTCTTTCTTCATATTCTAGAATTACTTAGAAATCATCATCATACCGATATTTTAAATCTTTGCAAGAAATCACCCCCTCCAAAGATCTGGACTGTTTATTTTGAGAGGGTAAACAATTGGTAGCAGCTTCAAAACTTTCTTAGTTTCTTCTATTGCAGTATGTTTGTTCATATACTTATTTTGAGTTAATATTTATAATTTTTATTTTCTTAGTGTATTATCCATTATATCTTCTTTTCAAAATTATTTGAATAACTTGTCAAAATTATTCTATCTTAAAATTCCTTGGTGTCTTTGAATGTTTTCCCTTTTAGTTTTTGAGCTTGTGTATTTGCACTGTTCTGTTTAAGTGTTTTCAATACTGCTGGTGATTCAAGTTAATTAATTTAAATTATTTAAGAATTTAATATCTATGAAATATACCCAACAAATAGAAATAAGGAAAATTAACATTAATTCTAATTGCCCAGTTGAGACTGTTACCTGGGTAATGAAAGATTAAGCTCTTCTTACCTATGAGGAGAGGCAGTTAAATATTAAAATTTTAAAAAGTTTGCTTGGTTTGGGTAAATTTATTGGAAGTATCAACAGAAGACATTCTCATCAGAAGACATTCTAATGACCAAATATGCACATCCCACTACTGCATTTGTTAGCCTATTCTAGCACTATCTCTTTATGTTTGTCTTTCTTTACTGGATCACAAGTTTCTTGAAGGCACTTATATTCATCCACTCCCCACAAAAGGCTGCATGTATACTAGCTGCTCCAAAATATTTGAATGAATGACTTTAAAAAATATTTTGTTTTTGTTGTTATGGTAGAGAATATACACAGCAGAACATTCATCAGTTCAACAATTTCTACATGTACACTTCAATGACACTGACTACATTCTTTAAGTTGTGCAACTATTATCACCCTCCTTTTCTGAATTTTTTTTCTCCTATTAACATAAACTCATGGGTCCCTAAGATTTGTATCTAATATTTCAAGTTTCCGTTGCCAATTTAATCCTATATAGATAGTTCTTGAATAAGCGCAATGCTCAAGGAAAGCATTCTTTAGTAATTAAGTTAACCTATTGGGGAGCTCTGGTAGCATAGTGGTTAAGGCACTTGACTGCTAAGCAGAAAGCTGGCAGTTCAAATCCACCAGCCACTCCTTGGAAGGAAGATGGGACAATCTACTTCCGTAGTGATACTGCCTCGGCAACCCAAGGAGGGGTCGCTATGAGTCGGTTCCGACTCGACGGCACATAACAACAACAACATTGTTCAGTTTTAGGAATACTTTAGGGAAATTTTTGGTTTAAGGTTTAAGAAAGAGCTCAGGGAAACAGTTCTGGAGGTTCACTCAGCCTCACAAGCTCCAGAAAGACTGGATTCCACAAGAATTTGAAATTTTATCTTACATTTTTGCCCTTTTGATGAGGGTTTTTCTTTAGAATCTTTGATCAAAATGTTCTCTAATGGTAGCTGGGCACCATCCAATTCTTCTGGTCTTATGGCAAAGGAGGAAATTCTTCATGGAGGCAATTGACTACACACTCCACTTCCACCTCCTACTCTTGACTCTCATTTTCCCTCTGTTCTCCGGGAAAATAGAGACAAATTGTTGTACCTTGGATGACCACTTGCAAACTTTTAAGACCACAGGCAATACAAAATGAGTTAGGAGGTAGAAGAGAAGTACTCACCTGTTTATTAGGTCAATTAACTGGGATGTCCCATGAAACCATAAGCATAAAACTCCAAACCAAGAAAACAGGTTCCGTGAGGTGTATGGTAGTACATAAAAAGCCTCAGCAGCTGATTATTTTTTTATGTTTACTTTTTTGTTGTTATTGTGAATATATCACACAACATTTGCCTGATCTGCTTTTTACAGGTGTACAATTTATTGACATCAATTACATTAATCAACTGTTGCAAACTTTAACCTTAATTGATGTGATTTTTCCATCACTTTAAACTGAAACTCAGTGCTTGATAAGCAATAACCCTCTTTTCCCACTTTGTCCTGACCCTGGTAATCATAAATAAGCTTTAGTCTCTATATATTTGCCTGTTCTTGTCTTTTTATGTAAGTGAAGTAATACAATATCTATCCTTTTGTGATTGAGTAATTTCACCCAGCATAATGTCGTCAAGCTCCATCCATTTTGTAGCATATATCAATATTCATTTCCATTTCTGGCTGAGTAGTATTCCGTTGTTTTTATGTACCACATTTTGTTTACACATTCATCTGTTGATGGCATTTAGTTTTTGCCACACTTTGGCTATTGTGAATAATGCTGCAGTGAGCATTGGTGTACACATGTTTGTTTATGTCACTGCTTTCACAGCCCTTGGGTATATTCCTAGAAGTGCAATTACTGGAAGTTCTATTTTCCATTTTTGTGGAACCACCATACTGTTTTCTATAATGGGTGTACCATTTTGCATTCCTATCTGCAATAGATAAGTGTTCCAATTTTAACACATCCTTGATGACATTTGTTATAATATTTTTATAATTATTATTTTTATATTTATATTTATATTATAATTATTATTATAAAATAATTATTATTTTATCTTAGCCATTCTAGTGGGATTGTGGTTTTGATCTATATCAAATATGTGACTACAATAATAGACACATAGACCCATGAAGTATAATAGAGAGTCTAGAAATAAATCCACACATTTGCGGTCAACTGATTTTTGACTAAAGTGTTAAGTCCATTCAGTGGGTAAAAAAGAGTCTCTTCAATAAATGGTGGTGGAAAAACTGGCTTTCCCCATGCAGAAAAATGAAATAGGATCCGTGCCTCACACCATACACAAAAACAAAGTCAAAATGGAGGAAAGATCTAAATGTGAAAACTGAAGCCATATAATTCTTAGAAGAAAATACAGAGCACAACTGCTCTTCCTAGCTTTTAACAATTGGATTATCTGATATAATTACAAAAGCACAAACAACAAAAGACAAAATAAATAAATGGGGCCTCATAAAAATTAAAAACTTTTGTTCATCAAACAACCTAATCAAAAAGTTAAATGACAAGCTACTGACTGGGAGAATTTATTTGTTGTTGTTTGTTGTTATGTGCCATTGAGTTGGACCTGACTCATAGGAACCCCTCCTTGGGTTTCCAAGGCAGTATCACTATGGAAGTAGATTGCCCAAACTTCCTTCTGAGGAGTGGCTGGTGGGTTTGAACCACCAGCCTCCTGGATAACAGTCAAGTCCCTTAGGCACTACCCTACCAGAAAATATATTTGGGAACCATATATTCAATAAGAATCCAAAAACCATCACATATATATAAAACTTTGACAGCTTAACAGCCAATAAACAAATAACCCAATGAAAAAGTGAGTCAAAGACATTTCACTAAAGACAATATTCAAACATCTGAAAAGATATTCAATGTCATTAGCCATCAGAAAGATGGAAACCAAAACCAAAACCAAAATGATCGAATGACTTTTGGGGTGGGATCATAATGTCTAATGTAACTTCTGATTATATTCCTTCATTTTGAGCTATATTTCCCCTCCCCTCCTCTTTTTTAAATAAAGGGAAGTTCTGTAATTCTGATTCTGACACAAATGACATCATGTTCACTTTGCTGAACATTTTGATCCTGATACTACTTGAAATGGAGTGGCATTCTGCCCTACAGCTTCAATAAACTCTTCCTAGTTTTGCTACATTTGGGATTGCATTTGTTATACACAATGAGGATCTAACATAACACATTTTTTAATAGATTTTGATCCTTGTAATTAATACAAAATGTTTAGGAAAGAATTCAGAATTAAATTACAACCTCTTGCCAATTTTAAACCTTTTAAAACCAGGAAGTTTACAGTTCCTAGGTCCAAATATTTCTTTTTTGGTATTAAAAGTGGAATGTTCTGTGCTCTGATTCAGTATTGTTTTTAAATTAAGTCAAATAGAATTCCATTTGTCTTTTGAAGAATATAAATTACATTGTTAATATAGTGTATATTAACATATTGATGATGTATAAGAATTCCTTCAAGAATGTTCACATTATTCTGATCAGTGAATAGGTCAGTGTGTATGTGTTACTCTTACATTTCTAAGGTTAAGAAGATTCTTTGTAAGAGAGCTTGTTAGCAGTCACTTTTTGAAGGATTTTAATGGATAATTTCAGCTCCTTGTTGATGGGACTTCCTGTACTTGTTCAGGATTTGCTTTCATTGTTCACAACCACTCCAGCCAATTGCTCCCATAGTTGCATCTCAACTACTAACATCTTGAAGCAGACTGTGTCTTTAATGTAACCACTTAGTCTTCCTGCAGGCATCTCACATTGAAAGTGTTCAAAACTGAATTTATAGAAATGGGAGATTGAACACTGTTATTTTTATATTCTTAACACTGTAGGCCAATTCTGGGGCCTTAAGATGAAAATATCTTCAAGAAAGATTTAGAGTGTAGGAAATTCAGATTTATGAGGAAAGTGAAACGGTTATTAACCTTAGGAAGTGTCAATAGAAGCATGCAGGTATAAAATCCATCTTAGCTACCCAAGTGTTGGAAGGAGTAACCCTATGACTCTTTCATTTGAGCTCGGTTTCATCTTTGTTCCTTAAAAACACTGTGCTCTGTTTATAAAAATAATATGTTTATTAGCAATGAATTAGAAAAAAGGAAACGATCAAGAGAAAAATAAAAATGGTTTATGAGTCCACCTTCCAGAAATAATAACAGCTTAAATTTGTATTTTTATTATATTTAATTCTCAATTTTTTCTATTTATGATTTTTTTAAAGTTCTACTTGTTTGGGCATTATTTCATTATTTATATGGCTATTTGTATTTGGCTCCGCTCAGCTCACTGCTGTCTATTTGAATCCAACTCATAGCGACCCCTCCTTTGGTTTCCAAGGCAGTATCTCTATGGAAGTAGATTGCCCAGTCTTCCTTCTAAGGAGTGACTGGTGGGTTTGAACTGCCAACCTTCTGGCTAGTAGTCAAATGCCTTAGGCACTATGCCTCCAGAGCTCCCTATTTGTGTTTAGGTAAAACTATTATAATACTACACAGTTTTGTGTTTGCTGTTTTCCTTTATTGTGATATAACGAATATTTCTTCAGTGACTGCAATGTACCTGTTTGAATATGTATACTGATCTCTTTATATTCTCCCTTTATTGGTCTTTTAGATGATTGCCAATTTCATTTCTAATATTTTTAACTCTCTAAAGAACATCTTTTACCTATGTCTTTAACCTCATGTCTGATTATTGTCTCCCAATACTGTTCTGTAAGAGAAATTACTGTGATGAAAGTTCTGATTTTTTATCTTGCCTGGACCGGGATCCCATGTTTCTTAGCCATTCTGATGTGGCATTAATCAGAAAGAAAAGCATAAATGGATTAAGGCTAGCACATCTTTTTACTATAGTGCTTTTCTCCGCCCCTCTAAAATTTAAAAAAATCTGTCTTTGTCATTTAAGGCTTTTACCTAGCTTCCCCCCGCCCCCCCAGATGTCCCCAAACTCCAGTGCATCTCCACATGTCCTTTCTTCAGATTCCTTCACAAGGAACATAAAAACTCCCACTCCCTGACTCTGAAGGATGTATTGGGTTCTGAAGTGGATGAGCCCAGAGAAATAGGCCAATGTTTCAGAAGAGGCAGGCTATCAAGAATACTAAACTAGTTAATTCAACAAATCTTGTTGAATATTTTAGACACTGTACAATGTTTTGGATGTCTGTGCATTAGATAGAAGATATAAACATGGTTCACTTTGTTTTAATTTTTCCCCCCTTCATTATGAGTGGTACTGATAGGCACATCTTGAAACCAAGTAGTTTGATTATTTTGGGTGAAATGGTTGTTGACCCAATTTCATACAGCATAAACCCAAAACTCACCACCACTGCATCTATTCCGACTGATAGCAAGCCTTTAGGAATGAGTAGAACTGACCTGTAGGGTTTCCAAGGCTGTAAATCTTTGTGGAAGCAGACTACCTCCTCCTTCTCCCGTGGAGTGGCTGGTGGGCTCAAACTGTCAACTTGTTAGTTAGCAGCTGAATGCTTTAACTAGTACACCACTAGGGCTCCTCCATACAGCATATTGGAACACAGAGAAGACAAACAGTTCACTCGTTGAACACCAAAGTGAGAATAGGCATAAGAATGTGGAAAGACAATTGGCTTTCAGTGTGTGGAAATAGATCAATCAATAAATAAAATGATAGAAAAGAAATTTTAATTAAGCTTTTCAAATCTGTTGTTGTTGTGTTGTTATTTGCCATCGAGTCGGCCCTACTCATAACGACCCCTCCTTGGGTTTCTGAGGCAGTATCTCTACGGAAGTAGGAATGCCCAACCTTCCTTCTGAGGAGTGGCTGGTGGGTTTGAACCTCCAGCCTTCTGGTTAGCAGTCAAGTGCCTTAGGCACTATGTTACCAGAGCTCCTAATCTAGGCTATCAAAATAAATTGTGGAGCGTCTGAAAAAATCTAATTGTTCAACCACAAATCTAGAGATTATAATTTTGCCAGCTAAGATGGGGTCTCTGTAATTTATGTTTTATTTCAAGAAAGCATCTCAAGTGATTCTGATGATCAATTGGATTTCAAAACCACTAAGTATTACAGTATTTACTCTTTATCACTTTTTTAAAGAAAGTTTTTTTATATTTCTCTTTGTCACATGAGCATAACAACATAACACACAGAGGTCAACTGATTCACAATTGAGGCATCTTCTCTTGTAATTAAGAAGGAATTTAACAAAAACTTGTGTCCATACTCTCCCTTTCCTCCTCATTCTCTTTACACTCTCTCTTTAAGGAAATGGACTCAAAACATGACTCATCTTTTTTTCCAGCTTCAAAAGAAAACATTGTAAACTTTGTGTTTCACACTCAGGATAAAGTTTGACTGCTTTAGAGACTCAAAAAACAAAAATAAATTCATTTTTCCTCAGCAAAAATATCACACAGTAGTAACAGACCTTGATTTCTTTTTAATCCATTTTGTACTATTCTTTGTTCTATTTTTAAGAATGTTTTCTTTTCTCTCCTTTATTTCTT
Source organism: Orycteropus afer afer (assembly GCF_000298275.1). Taxonomy (NCBI): domain Eukaryota; kingdom Metazoa; phylum Chordata; class Mammalia; order Tubulidentata; family Orycteropodidae; genus Orycteropus; species Orycteropus afer. The sequence goes on along the minus strand of NW_006921716.1, from coordinate 5,387,402 downwards.
TTTGCCTCTCCTTACCACTTCCAACTGTTTTCTGAAAATTTCTCATTTATATGTGATCTCATCTTTATAATTTGGAATTTGATCAAAGCTATTAAAAAGGAGCAGATGCTTCCTGGAAAATGCTGTTGTTCTTTTGCTTTGGAAATTGTTCTCTGTTGATGATTAATTTCTGCATTTCTCTGATTAATTACTATTACGTATATTTTACTTTGATTCAGATACAACTAATATTGACTATTTTAAGCCTCTAAGCAATATTGTAGGGGTGATATTATCTGTTTGATTGAACCAGATGAAATTGCCATGTTTGTCGATAAAAACAAATGCATATTGGCAATTTTGTATTATTCAAACTAATGTATTTGGTGGCTGAATACACAGAATCTCAATTAAGTGAATTTGCTCAAGGTTACCCTACTCTATGAGGCAGAGAACTAGTTTCAATATACTCTTTCCCTTATGACATAGTTTTGTTATTATTATTTTTATTATTAACCAATATCTGCAACCTGTTTTATTTGCTATTTTTAGAATATTTAGGTGTTAAATTGTGTTATTTAATATATAGTGCATATGTATACATTTTTGATTCACAAACCCTACATGATACATTTGTATTCTAACTTCAATCAGGCTACTCTATGTTTCTCTGTTTATATACATATTTATATATGAATGTACCTTCTTAGGTAAGAAATTATTACTGTCATTTGTAGAAATTAACATTACAGTATATACCTTTTTAGATGAAGAAATAATTATTATCATTTATAGAACTTTATATTACAGCATGTATACACACACACACATGT
>NW_006921716.1:5384279-5385410 GCF_000298275.1 Orycteropus afer afer | reverse complement strand
GAAGTAGATTGCCCAACCTTCCTTCTGAGGAGTGGCTGGTGGGTTTGAACTGCCAGCCTTCTGGTTAGCAGTCAAATGCCCTAGACACCACACTACCAATTACTCACCAATATATTTTATAGTCCCTACCTTGCAGAGCACTTCATTGTGCTCATGGGGAACCTGTACACAGAGTAAAAGGCTATTGTTTGAACAAAACAAGGGCATACAGTATGCTTTAAAATCAGGGTTGTATACTTTCACATATTTATTCAATTTGTGAGCTGAGCAAGTAATCTGAGAAGGTGGATTATATGAAGAAGAGTGTGACATCAGGATTGGAGGAAGAATGATTAATAACATACAATGTGATACACTTTGCTTGCTGAAAGTAGAGAAGACTTGAAGTACTTACTGATGAAGGTCAAAGGCTGCAACCTTCAGTATGGGTTACACCTCAACATAAAGAAAACAAAAATATTCATAAGTGGACCAATAAGCAACATAATGATAAGTGGAGAAAAGACTGAAGTAGTCAAGGAGTTCATTCATTTTACTTTGATAGTCAACATCCATGGAAGCAGCAGTCAAGAAACCAAACAATGTATCCCATTGGGCAAATCTGCTTCAAAGGATCTCTTAAAGTGTTAAGGAGAAAAGATTTCACTCTGAAGACAAAGAGTCACCTGACCCAAGGCCATGATGTTTTCAATAGCCTCATATGCATGTGAGAGCTGGATGAAGAATGAGGAAGAATGCAGAAGAACTGATGTTTTTGAATTGTGGTGTTGGCAAAGAAAATTGAATGTACCATGGACAGAGGAATGAACAATTCTGTCTTGAAGTACAGCCAAAATTCTCCTTAGAAAAGAGAAGGGCAAGACTTTGTCTGACCTACTTTGGTCATGTTGTCTGAAGGGCCCAGTCTCTGGAGAAGGATATCATGCTGGGTAAAGTAGAGGGACAGTGAAAAAGGAGGAGACCCTCAATGAGCTGGACAGACACTGCAAAAAGGGCAAGGAGGCCACATGTTCTGACCTCCTCTAACCCCACAAGAGGAAGACAGGATTACCAGCAGTAACCCAAGGCCTATTACTGCAAGGCCAGACATGCTGCCTCCCTCCAGCCCTTTCAACAACTGTACCTCCCAAA
>NW_006921716.1:5335887-5383954 GCF_000298275.1 Orycteropus afer afer | reverse complement strand
CAGAACTCTAAGCATGTGAGAGAGAGTGGGAACCTCCCAGAACATTGTATTGTGCCACGCCCAACAGAAATAACCCAGGTGGATAGCTTCAGCAATCAGGAGCTCCTCAGTTGCTCATAGAAAATCCCACCTTGGAATTTACAAAGACTCATGGGTAGAAAAGCCACACTAAGTAATTTACTACACTGCAGACACAGTGACTGCAACAATTGGGCTCAAGCATGGTAATGATTGTGAGGATATCACATATAGGGTCTGTTGTACATAGGATTGCTATGAGTTAAAACTGACTCAACAGCACCTAAAAACAATTCTCCACCAAAGGAGCTCTGGTGGCACAGTGGTTAAGAGATTAAGCTGCTCATCAAAAGGTTGATGGTTTGAACCCACCAGCTGCTTTGGGAGAAAGATGGGGCAGTCTGTTTCCCTAGAGATTTACAGCTTTGGAAACCCTATGGGATAGTTCTACTCTGTCCTGTAGGGTTGCTATGAGCTGAAATCTATCCAATGGCAGTGGATAGACCTTCCACCAAATATTGAAGTTGTCAAGAGTTTCAACTTACTTGGATCCACAATCAACATCCATGCAAGCAGCAGTCAAGAAATCAAGCAATACACTGCATTGGGAAAATCTACTACAAATAGCCTCTTTAAAGTGTGAAAGAGTGAAGAGGTCACTTTAGGACTAAGGTGTGCCTGACCCAGGCCATGGTATTTTCAATCACCTCTTATGTAGGTGAAAACTAGACAATGAATAAGGAAGTATGAAGAAGAATTGATGTCTTTAAATTATGGTGTTGGTGGAGAATACTGAAGATACCATGGACTGCCAGAGGAATGAAAAAATCTATCTTGGAAGATGTATAGCTAGAATATTCCTTAAAAGTGAGCATAGTGAGACTTCGTCTCAGTTACTGTGGACATGCTATCAAGAGGGACCAGTCCCTGAAGAAGGATCTCGTGCTTGGTAAAATACAAAGTTGGTGAGAAGGAGGAAGACCCTCAAACAGATAAATTGACACAGTAGCTGCAACAATGGGCTCAAACATAGTAATAGTTGTGAGGATGATGCATTACTGGGCAGTGTTCTATATAGAAGTCTCTATGAACTGAAACAGACTCAACAGAACCCAACCACAACTTTCCATCAAAGGATCTCTGGTGGCACAACAGTTAAGAGCTCAGCTGCTAGCAGGAAGGTTGGTGGTTTGAACCTATACAACAGCTCTATGGGGAGAATGCTGGTGGTCTGCTCCTGTAAAGATCATTGTTGTTGTTAGGTGCTGTTGAGTTGGCTTTGACTTATAGTGACCCTGTGTACAACAGAATGAAACACTGCCCAGTCCTGCACCAGCCTCACAATCCTTGCTATGGCTGACCCCCCATCTTGCAGCCACTGTCAATTCATCCAGTTGAGGGCCTTCCCTTTTTTCATTGACCTTCCATGCATTATATCCTTCTCCAGGGAGTGGTCCTTTCTGACAACATGACCAAAGTAGATGAGGCGAAGTCTGGCCATTCTTGCTTCCAAGGAGCATTCTGGCTGCATTTCTTCCAGGACAGATTTGTTAGTCCATTTAGCAGACTGTAGTATCCTTAGTATTCTTCTCCAACACCACAGCTCAAAAGCATCAACTCTTCTTCAGTCTTCCTTATTCATTGTCCATCTTTCACATGCATATGAAGTAATTGAAAACACTATGACTTGGATTGGGAGCTCTGTTAGCATAGTGCCTTAGGCCCTTGACTGCTAACCAGAAGGCTGGTGGTTCAAACCCACCAGCCACTCCTCAACGTTGGACAATCTACTTCCATAGTGATACCATTTTGGGAACCCAAGGAGGGGTTGCTATGAGTCAGGTACGACTTGACGGCACATAACAACAACAACAACAACAACAACAACAACAACAACACAGCTTGGATTAGATGCACATTAGTCTTCATAGAGACATTTTTGCTCCTGAGTATTTTAAAGGAGTCTTTTGCAGCAGATGTGCCCAGTGTAATACGTTGTCTGATTTCTTGACTGCTGCTTCCATAGGTGTTGATTGTAGATTTAAATAATATGAAGTCTTTGACAACTTCAGTCCTTTCTCCATTTACTGTGATACTGCTTATTGGTCCATATTAACTCCTACATAATACTTATTTAAAAAATGGAGAAATAGGAGGCCAGATAGAACGAGTATTTTGCCCGAGACTATGCTGTTCTTTAAGAATTTAAACTTTAATTTTAACTTTAACTAGTGACTTTGATACTCATGTGTGTGTGTGTGTGTGTGTACACATAATTACTGTAATTTTGCTGTACTACTCAAAATTTGTGAATGAGCAAATGTGTCGATATATAAATAGTGTTTTGTTTAAAACTGGTCCCTTTGTCATATATGGTCATAAATTCATACATATTTCTCTGTTGTGGCTCTATAGGGTTGTATATGGTCTATTCTCCAGGGGATATATTTACCTAGGTATGAGAGTTGTATGATTCTCATCAAATCACATCCTGAAGTCACTTTGGGAGTACTCTTAGCTCTGGAACATACTGCCCTTCAATGTTAAGCTACATGTCATTAATACAAACTGGCAAATTAGATTTAGAAAAACAAATCTATAACATTTTACTCATTACCATACATTTGAAACTATTTCACATGTATATATTGCTGACACAAAAGCATATTTGATTAGCTGATTTGATGGGTTACAAAAACAATCTTAGTTGAAAATATTTGCTAATGACAATTATGGGAGCTCTGGTAGCATAGTGCCTAAGGCGTTTGACTGCTAACCAGAAGGCTGGCAGTTCAAACCCATTAGCCACTCCTCAGAAGGAAGGTTGGGCAATCTACTTCTGAAGTGATACTGGTTTGGAAACCCAAGGAGGGGTCACTATGAGTCGGGTCTGACTTGATGGCACATAACAACAACAAAGATAATTATGTTGTGTATTGAAATTTATGTGGGGCATCTTTACTGATGAGCTAAAACACCCTTCCAAGCTCTAACAAGGAGCTCTGGTAGTGTAGTGTCTAAAGCACTTGATTGCTAACCAGAAGGCTGGTGGTTCAAACCCACCAGCCACTCCTCGGAAGGAAGGTTGGGCAATTTACTTCCGTAGTGTTACCACCTCAGAAACCCAAGGAGGGGTCGTTATGAGTCAGGTCTGACTTGATGGCACACAACAACAACAACAACAACAAAGTTGTAACAATGTATTTGGAGCAAATACTCATTTTTAAAATGACAATGGAGTCATTATTAAGAATATGTTCTTACCTTGGAATGTTAAACTCTTTGCTTACTCTTTTGCTCATTAGTGGAACAGCTTGCTTTGTTTTGAAAGGGTTACTTTCCAACTTTCACAGATAACTTCTCTTGAAGTCATGAAGCAAATATACTGTTTTGTATATGATGATTAAAGAAAGCATTTTTCATTATCATAAAGGGATCTTGAGTGGAAATAGAAAACAACCCAGGATATTTTTAAGGGATTGTGTTTTGTGGTTTGGAAGAAAGAGTACATGGAGTTAATACCTTTTCTTTCTTCTTACTCTGGAATATATAGGGAGCTGTGTATAATAAATTGCCACAAACTTAGTGGCTTAAAACAACTCATATTTGTTAGTTTACTGTTCTAGAGGTCAGTGTTTGGACATAGGTTTTTTGTAAATTATTGCCAGGTCTGTGCACCTTCTGGAGGCTCTAGGGGAGAATCCATCTTTGTCTTTGCCGTCTTCTGGTGACTGTCCCCATTTCATGGCTCACGGATTTTTCCATCTTCAAACTTAGTGGCATAAATAACATCTTCAAGTTTCTCTCAAACTCTGCTGCTTTCCTGTTCCACTTATAAGAACTATAGTGATTGCATTGGGCTCACCCAGATAAGTCAAGATAATCTCCTCATCTCAAATTCAATCACACCTGCAAAATCTCTTTTGCTATGTAAGATAACTATTTGAACTTTGGCTGTACATGTGGACTTCAACAGATGAAGTACACAGGAATCAGATCGACTATATCTGTGGCAAGAGACAATGGAAAAGCTCAATATCATTAGCCCAAACAAGGCCAGGAGCTGATTGTAGAACAGACCATCAACTGCTCATATGCAAGTTCCACCTGGAGTTGAAGACAATTAAAACAAGTTCAAGAGAGCCAAAACATGACCCTCCTGAATTTAGAGTCCATCTAAAAAAAAAGATTTGATGCATTGAACATCAGTGACCAAAAACCAGAGGAATTGTGGGATGACATCAAGAACATCATCTATGAAGAAAGCAAGAGGTCATTAAAAAGACAGGAAAGGAAGAAAAGACCAAACTGGATGTCAGAAGAGATTCTGAAACTTGCCCTTGAATGGAGAGTAGCTAAACCAAATGGAAGAAATGACAAGATAAAAGAAGTGAACAGAAGAATTCAAAGACTAGCTCAAGAAGACAAAGCCAATTATTGTAACGACCTGGAGTTAGAAAACCAAAAGGGAAGAACACACTTGGCATTTCTCAAGATGAAAGAACTGAGGAAAAAATTTAAGCCTTGATTTGCAATATTGAAAGATTCTATGGGCAAAATATTGAATGATGCAGGAAGCATCAAAAGAAGATGGAAGGAACACAGAGTCACTGTACCAAAAAGATTTGGTTGATGTTCATCCATTTCAGGATGTGGCATATGATCAAGAACCAATGGTACTGAAGGAAGAAGTAGAAGCTGCAGTGAAGAAATTGGCAAAAAACAAGGCTCCAGGAATTGGCAGAATACCCACTGAGATGTTTCAACAAACGGAATCCCCACTGGAGGCACTCACTCAGCTGTGCCAAAAGATTTGGAAGACAGCCAACTGATTGGAAGAGATCCATATTTGTACCCATTCCAAAGAAAGGTGATCCCATAGAATGTGGAAATTATCAAATAATATAATTAATATCACATGCAAGTAAAATCTTGCTGAAGATAATTTAAAAATGGTTGCAGCAATATATTGGCAAAGAACTTCCAGAAATTCAAGCTGGTTTCAGGAGAGAATATGGAACGAGGGATATCATTGCTGATGTCAGATGGATCTTGGCTCAAAGCAAAGACTACCAGAAAGATGTTTACTTGTGTTTTATTGACTACGCAAAAACATTTGATTGCATATATCATAACAAGTTACAATGGGTAATGTTGAGAAGAATGGGGATTCCGGAACACGTACTAATGAGGAACCTGTACATAGATCAGGAAGCTGTTGTTCAAACAGAACAAGGGGACGCTGAATGGTTTAAAATCAAGAAGGTAACACGTCAGGGTTGTATCCTTTCACCATATTTATTCAATCTGTGTGCTGAGCAGATAATATGAGAAGCTGGCTAGTAATAGAATGAGAACGTGGTATCAGGATTGGAGGAAGAATCATTAACAACCTGCCATACACTGAGAACACAACTTTGCTTGCTGAAAGTGAGGATGACTTGGAGGCACTTACTAATGAAGAATGAAGAATACAGTCTGTAGTATGGCTTACATCTCAATACAAAGAAAACAAATTCCTCACAACTGGACCTATAAGTAGCATCACAATAAATGGAGAAAAGATTGAAGTTGTCAGAGACTTCACATTGCTTGGCTCTACAATTGGTGCCAATGGAAGCAGCAATCAGGACATCAAATGACGCATCACTGGGCAAATTGGCTGCAAAGGACCTCTTTCAAGTGCGGAAGAGCAAAGATGTCTTCTTGAGGACTAAGGTGCACCTGACCCAAGCCATAGTATTTTCAATGCCTAATATTCATGTGAGAGCTGGACAATGAATAAGGAAGACCAAAGAAGAGTTGATGCTTTTGAGTTGTGGTGCAGGCCAAGAATGCTGAAAGTATCATGGACTGCTAAAAGACCTAACAAATCTGTCCTGGAGAAAGTGCAGCCAGAATGCTCCCTGGAAGCGAGAATGGCCAGAGTTCCTCTTACCTACTTTGGTCATGTTGTCAGAAGGGACCATTCCCTGGAGAATGATGTCCTGCTTGGTAAGGTGGAGGGTGGAGGAAAGAGGGGAAGGCCCTCAATGAGATGGACTGACACAGTGGCTATGGTGATGCACTCAAGTATAGCAAGGATCATGGAGCTGGCACGGGACTGGACAGTACTTCGCTCTGCTGTGCATAAGGTCAGTATGAGTCGGAAAGGACTCACTGGCACCTAACAACAACAACAACATGTAAGATAACATATTCATAGGTTCTGGGAATTAAAACATAGACATATTTTTGAGGTTGTTATTCTGCCTAATACAGGGGAACAGTACATATTTCCAATTTCTATCTCATTATATGAAATTGACCATTAGATAGACTGAAGGAAGCTGATTGAGCTCTGGTAACATAGTGCTTAAGGTACTTGACTGCTAACCAGAAGAAAGGTTGGGCAACCTACTTCTGTAGTGATACTGCCTCGGAAACCCAAGAAGGGGTCGCTATGAGTAGGGTCCAACTCGATGGCACATAACAACAACAACATTATTGGATATACTGTTATACAATATGTCAGGGTAGTGATTTCCACCTAAAACTCAGTTGCAAGTTTGCTCCTTTAAACGATTAAAATTTATAGTCAAATAACAGCAAGCTTTTCTCACATGTGAAGCCAAAGCTAAGATTTGTAAAAACTCCTTATTACCCAAACGTTGTTTTTATAACATTTGAGTTGAAGATAACAGTTTATCGAGAAACTTCCTTTTTTATCTCCTGATATTAATATTTCAAATATTTATTAAGATATTCATGAGGAGCTGGAATATATACAAAATTATAATGTAAATTTCAACTCTATTTTAATTTATGCCTATGTATATATTTTATTGTTAGTAATAGCACAAGAGAAAAATGGCAGTAAATGAGTAAGTTATATTGCATCTATAAGACACAGGAAAATTTAGGGTTTCTAGGAACTTAGAGAAATTGAAAAATATTTAAATCCCTAGTGTATCATTTAATTCTAGAGGGATTTAAAGCATATCATATATTAAAGACGTACTGTTATAGTACATTTGAAAAATAAGAACTCTAGTAAAAAAACATTTGCATCTAATAAGCAAATTCTAATTGTGAAGGTGTACAGGCTTTTCTGGGGTCAGTGGGAAGGACTGCAACAATAATGAATGATGTCTGCCTAGGGTATAGGAAGAGGGAGTGTGGATTCATATGAGGCATGCATTTGAGATCCCATCATTTAGTATTTAATCAACACTGAAGATGAGGTAGTGGCTTCCAAATGAACATACTCAACATTACACTTGGCCAAAGAACAGGTGGAAAAAGTGTTCTTAGTATTACTATTATTTTCTCAGTACTGCTGAAAAATCAGTGACAAGTTCTTCTATCCTCCAAAGGAAGGTGACAGATATCTTGTCAAAAGTACATTTAAGTAAGTACATTCACGAAGATCATGGGCGAGGCATATTGTTTTTCATTATTATCATTCCTAATTATTATTTTATTATGATAAACATCATTATTTTATTATAATAATACTAACACTTCACTTATGACATTTTCAAAAACAAATGACAAGATGTTTTATTTTTAAAATATAGAAGAAACCAAAAGCAAAATAGACAACCCAAAAGCAGAAAAACAAGTGAAACGTTTCCAGGCCTCTCAAACGGGCTACCAGAATGTATTTCATGGTAAGTAGAAGCAATAATAAAAGAGAATACCAAAGACAGCCTGGGGGTAATATGAAAACTCAAATACAGGATATGAGCAATCTTAGGAATAAATACATTTTGAAGAATAAGGGTTGCCAGTTACTTAACGTTCATTAACCACACAGATGTCAGAAATAATCTATTTTGGGTGTTTAACAACAATAAAGTTTATGTACTTTGAAATTTTGTATTACAAAGAGCAAATTAGGAAGCAATGAAATGTGTTTGATTGCAAAGAATAAATCACCACCACAGAGAAGAACCTGAAGTTATACACTCAAATGTTTACTTAATTTAGCAAGTCTTTTAGACACCTACAAGTGTCCATTTTTACTCCAGGCACTACTTCAGTTAAACTGTAGCTTTTAGGGGTTAATACTTCACCAAGTGGTCAAGGGAAATAATTTGTGCATCTCTAATTCAATGGGGAGTAAAAGTAAGGGAAAAGGAAAGACAAAGCTTATTCTGTACGTATATTTTTTGTTTCCTTGGCTATGAAGTGCAATGTAACATACAAATTTCAGCACTTATTTTCATATTATGAAAAAAAAATTCTACTTATTTAGCAGTAATGAATGATAAGGGATCTCTTCCTGATTGCGCCTGTGCGCATTGCATCCCCTTGCGGCCCAATCCAGGAAGTCAAGGCATTTAGTAATGACATTGGGTGATAGAAAGCTGAATTTCAATTTGTATTCAGCACAGCAGCTCAGGACCAGACTCACCATGAGATCCAGGTTTTTCTACTCAGTGGAGGAAGAGGTGTAATTGTCTCATGTTATTAGTATTTTCTTCTTCATTCCATAGGTTTGTTCATTCATTTATTTGTTCAAGAAATATTCTGCATGTGACTCCTAGATTAGCAGAAAGTAGAATGCTAGAAAGGAGCTCTGGTGGTACAGTGGTTAAGGTATTTGGCTGCTAACCAAAAGGTCTGGTGGTTTAAACCCACCAGCTTCTCTGTGGAAGAAAGATGAGGCAGTCTGCTTCTGTAAAGATTTAGAGCTTTGGAAACCCAATGGAGGTCACTGTGAGTCAGAATCCACTCAATGGAAATGAGTTTGTTTTCTTGGTCAATGCTGGAAGTCATAAAAAAGGTCCTTGGGTAGCACAAATGTTTTGTGCTTGACTGATAACAGAAAGGTTTATGGTTCGAGCTCACCCAATGGCTCCACAAAAGGCCTGGTGATCTGCTTCCATAAAGATTATAGGAGAGAAAATACTATGGAGAAGCTCTAGTCTAGTCTGTAACACATGGGGTTGCTATCCGTTGGAATTGACTAAATGGCACAAGATGACAACAATAAGTCATAATAACATTTTTTTAAAATTTGATCTATGTGTTTTTATTTTTAATTTTATTTTCTTTTCTATTGGCGGTATAGTGGTTAACAGTTTGGCTGTTAACCAAAAGGTCACTGGTTTGAACACACAAGGTGTTCTGTGGAAGAAAGATGGGGCACTCTGTTTCCATAAAGATTTACAGCCTTGGAAACCCAATGGGGGTCATTATGAGTTGGAATTGATTTGATGGCAAAATATATTTTTTTAATTTGATCTTTTTTGTTGTTGTTGTTAATTGTAATTTGGGTAAAAATTTACAGAGCAAATTCATTCTCAATACAACAGTTCATAGACATTTAGTTTCAAGACATTGATTACAATCCCAACAATGCAACACTTTCTCCCTGTGGTTAACTTTCCTCTGTGTCCTTCTTTCCTATTCATGCCTGCCCTCGGAGCTATCTCCCTGTGCAAATATCGCCATTCTGACCTCCCATGATTAATCATTCTAAGGTGTGTACCTCCAAGGTGCAAATGTTCATTTTATATGCCTGTTTATTGTTTAGCTGGAAGCCACAGGAGTGAGTTCAATCCCAGACCCAAATGGTGATTAGGAGGCATAATCTCAGGGGTTTCACCAGTCTCCATCAGATCACTAAGCCTGGTCTTTTGTTTTGTTTTGTTTTTGAGTTTCGTTTCACATTTTTCTCCCATTCTATCAAGATCTCCTCTTTTGATCACTTTCTGTGTGGTTGACAGTGGTAGCCAGGCACCATCTATTTCTTCTGGTCTCAAGGTCATGTACGCTGAGCTTCGCATGGCCCACTAGTCCCTTGGACTAATTGTTTCCATGTGTCTTTGGTTTTCTTCATTCTTCTCTGCTCTGGATCCAGAAGGAAGGTTGGCAATCTACTTCCATAGTGATATCACCTTGGAAACCCAAGGAGGGGTCGCTATGAGTTGGGGCTGACTCGACGGCACATAACAACAACAACAACTGGATGAGAAGACCAATTGTTGCATCTTAGATGGCCTCTTGCAAGCATTTTAATATCCCAGTTGCTACTCACCAAAGTAGGATGTGGAACATCGATTTTTTTGTAGTGTGTAATGCTAGTTGAGCTTGTTCTTCCCCATGACCATGGTCCTGAGCCTGTGAGCCCAGTGACTCATTCCCTCAGGGTATTTTTCTCATTAGACTGTCTGCCCTATTTCTATTTCTACATTGCTTTTCCCCCTAGTGTTCATGGATAAGGGCCAATGTAAAATGAGTTCTCCTTGCCAATGTATCCTGGATAAAGTGGGGGAATAATGTGGAACAAAACTCAAAATCATAAAAAATGACCAGCTTTGCTGGTCTTATAGAGCCTCATGAGACCCTTGAGACTATGGCCCCTAGCCAACCTTCAGGTCTGGAATTGAACTCACTCCTGTGGCTTCCAACCAAACAATAGACAGGCATATGGGCTGAACATTTACATCAGGTAGATACACTCCTTGGAACAATCATGGGAGAAGAGAAGGGCAGTGTTTGGACAGGGAGACAGCAAGGGGGTGGGAGTGCATAGGAGGGAAGGTCACAGGAAAGAGGTAACTATGGGGAGGAAGTGTGAAGAAATCTGTTACACCGTGGAGAATTGCAGTTGATGTCATGAGACAAAATGTGTATGAACTGCTGTATGGAAAATGAATTTGCTCTGTCAACTTTCACCCAAATCATAATAAAAATTTTAAAAAAAGAAAAATAATAAACCCATTTCTCTTTTATGTTGTTTTGGTTTTACAGATCTATTTGAAACGTTGTTTGTTGTTAGGTGCCGTTGAGTTGTTTCTGACTCATTGCGACCCCATGCAAGCAGAACAAAACACTGCCCAATCCCGCGCCAGCTCCATGATCCCTGCTATACTTGAGCCCATCATCGCAGCCACCGTGTCAATCCGTCTCATTGAAGGCCTCCCCATCTTTCGTCGACCATCCACCCTACCAAGCATGACATCCTTCTCCAGGGAATGGTCCCTTCTGACAACATGACCAAAATAGTGAGAAGAAGTCTGGACATTCTTGCTTCCAAGGAGCATTTCAGGTGCACTTCCTCCAGGACAGATCTGTTAGTTCTTTTAGCAGTCTATGGTACTTTCAGCATTTTTTGCCAGCACCACAACTCAAAAGCATCAACTCTTCTTCGTTCCTCCTTATTCATTGTCCAGCTCTCACATGCATATGAGGCAATTGGAAATATCATGGCTTGTGTCAGGCGCACCTTAGTCCCCAAGGAGACATCCTTGCTTCTCAGCACTTGAAACAGTTCCTTTGCGGTTGACTTTCCCAGTGCTACATGTTGTCTAATGTCCTGACTGCTGCTTCCATTGGCATCAATTGTAGAACCAAGCAACATGAATTCTTTGACAACCCCAATCTTTTCTCCATTTATTGTGATGCTGCTCATTGGTCCAGTTGTGAGGATTTTTGTTTTCTTTATATTGAGACATAATCCATACTGCAGACTGTATTCTTCAACCTTCATCAGTAGATGCCTTAAGTCATCCTCACTTTCAGCAAGCAAAGTTGTATCATCAGCATCTCTCAGGTTGTTAATGATTCTTCCTCCAATCCTGATACCATGTTTTTCTTCATATAGTCCAACTTCTAGGATTATTTACTCAGCATATAGATTGAATAAATATGGGGAAAGGATACAACACTGACACACTCCCTTCCTGATTTTAAACCATGTAGTATCCCCTTGTTCCATTCAAATGACATCCTCGTGGTCAAGGTACAGGTTCCTCATGAGTACAATCAAGTGCTCGGGAATTCCCATTCTTCTCAATGATATCCATAATTTGTCATGATGCACACAAGCAAATGCCTTTGCATAGTCAATAAAACACAAGTAAACATCTTTCTGGTATTCTTTGCCTTGAGCCAAGATCCATCTGACAACATCTATGATATCCCTTGTTCCATGTCCTCTTCTGAACCCAGCTTGCACCTCTGGAAGTTCTCTGTCAATATACTGTTGCAACCGTTTTTGAATTATCTTTAGTAAGATTTTACTTGCGTGTGATATTAATGATATTGTTCTATAATTTCCACAATCTGTGGGATTACCTTTCTTTGGAATGGGTACAAATATGGATCTCTTCCAGTCAGTTGGCCAGGTAGCTGTCTTCCAAATCTCTTGGCATAACTGAATGAGTGCCTCCAATGGGGCATATTTGAAATCGATGCTTATATTTTCTCTATTTATTTTGTAGAAAACAATACGAAAATGGCATAGATTTGGTTAGTGCCATGATGTATTTTAAGGAGCTCTTGTGGCATAGTGCCTAAGGCATTTGACTGCTAATCAAAAGGTTGGAGGGTTAAACCCAACAGCCACTCTGTGGAAGGAAGATAGGGCAATCTTTACCACCTTGGAAATTCAGTGGGGATCACCATGAGTTGGATTTGATTCAATGGCACTGAGTTTGTTTTTTGGTTTGGTATGATACATTTTATTGTGAAAAATGCTCTTTTCAATGACAACATAAGGGAGTTTTTGAAAACTCTGTGCAAAGTTGTTTTAGAGGTTGAAATGAGTATTATTCTGTTATTTTCTAACACATGGGACAGCTGTGGTAGTTTATAGGATATGTCTGAGGCAAAGAAAAGGAGTCCCTGGGTGATGTAAATGGTCAGTGTGCTTGGTTGCTAACTGAAAGTTGGTTGCATAAGTCCACCCACAGGCACCTTGGAAGAAAGCCTTGAAGATCTGCTTCTGAAAACTCAGCCATTGAAAATATTATGGTGCACAGTTTTACTCTGCCCCATGTGGAGGCACCATGAGTCAGAATTGACTAGATGGAACTGGTTATTGGTTTTGGTTTGGAGGAAAGTCCTTGTCTTAGTTATCAAGTGCTGTTATAACAGAACCACCATAAGTGGACAGCTTTAACAAACAGAAATTTATTTTCTCACAATTTAGGGGGCTAGAAGTCTGAATTCAGGGTGCTGGCTCTAGGGGAAGGCTTTCTCTCTGTGTTGGCTTTGGAAGGAGGTCCTTGTCTCTTTGAGCTTCTGTTTCTGAGTGCTTTTCATGTCTCTTGGCATATCTTTTCTCCCATCTATGCTTCTTTTGCTTGCTTGTTTTTTTGTTGTTAGGTGTCATCACGTCGGTTCTCACTCACAGCAGCTCTATGCACAACAGAACAAAACACCACCCGGTACTGTGCCCCTCACAATTGTTGCTGTGTTTGAGCCCGTTGTTGCAGCTATTGTGTTAATCCACCTCATTGAGTGCATTCCTCTTTTTCACTGACGCTCTGCTTTACCAAGCATGATGCCCTTCTCTAGAGATTTGTTCTTTATGATAACATGTCCAAAGTATGTCTCACTAGCCTGCCTCTAAGGAGCATTCTGGCTGCACTTATTCCAAGACAGATTTGCTCCTTCTTCTGTAGTTCCGTGATATATTTAATATTCTTTGCCAATCCATAATTAAATGCATCAATTCTTCTTCAATCTTCTTTGCTTGTTTAATCTCCTTTATATCGCAAAAGAAATTAACTCGAGATACAACCTACACTAACCTTGCCTCATTAACATAATAAGACAATTCATTCATAAATGAGATTTTAACCATAGGCATAAGGGTTAGGATTTATAGCATGTATTTTTGCGGGACACGATTTAATCCATAACAGAATCAGACAGACACATGTTTTAACTATCTTTTCCCTGAGACTATTCACTAATCTTTTCTTCACATCCGTCACACCTCTGAGGGCAATTGCTTTCCCCAGTAACCCAGCTTCTTTGCGGCAACCCTTGAATATCTAATTCCACTGTCATGACTCACTAAGTGTTTCCCATCAGAGCTGTCCTCTCCATTAAATTGGAAACTTACTTATCAGTGCCCAATTTCATTTGAATATAAATTTGCATTTTCCCCAGCGGACACTGAACTGGGTTTTCTGGCAATCAAGGTATTGAGGAATAGGATAATAACCCTCAGATTAGAACATAGGGACAATTGCTTTTTACATCTACTGAAACTTATAGTAGTCATTACACAGGGTTTGTTATTTTTAAAGAAAACAAAGCCAATGCTCCTGTGTTTCATAATTGCAGAATTACTGATGAGTCTAGAAGTCAAAAAATCAAATCAAATATTAACTGAAATCTGCTATATAGAATGTACAGTTATGAATTCATGGTAATTGACCTAAGCTTTGCTCACTAGAGATCACTGGATGTAAGATCCAGTCAACATCATATCTCTGAAAAATATGAGAGACAGAGTCCTTGTCACCATGGAGACAACAGACTGAAGAGAAAGTCATGCCAATAAATATGCTTGAGGACTTTGGATACAAACACAAATGAATAAGAATGCAAAATCTTTATTCACAACCAAACTGATAAAACCAAAGTCACTGTCATCAAGTCAATTCTGACTCATAGCGACCCCCACTGGGTCTCCAAGGCTATAAATATTTATGGGAGTATATTGCCACATATTCCTTCTGTGGAGCAGCTAGTGAGTTTGAACCACTGACCTTGTGGTTAGCAGCCAAATGTCTTATCTACTGTGCCATCAACCAGCAGCACCAAATCCAAATGAGTATAGTTGAAATTCTGTACTAAATAAGATAAATCTAGGTAAGGAGACAGTTTTTCAAGGTACAGCTGGGTCATGAAAATCTCTGTCTATCATGTCTGGATTAATCTTCATAAATCTGAATTTTCCTCTAAAATTAGTCTTCTTTAATTGGATGTAGTGATATACATTCCTTCTGAAATAATGTGTCTTGAATAAAAAGTTACAATAAATTAACCTCGATTAGTATGTTAGTATGTTGCTGTCACTGTTAGGTGCAGTGGAGTCGCCTCTGACTCATAGTAACCCCCGTGTGCAACAGAATGAAACACTCCTGGTTCTGTGCCATCTTCACAATCCTTGCTATGCTTGAGCCCATCATTGTGGCCATTGTGTCAATGCATCTCACTGAGACTCTTCCCCTTTTTTGCTGACCCTCTGGTTTACCAAGCATGCTATCCTTCTCCAGTGAATGATCCTTTCTGACAACATGACAAAAGTAGATGAGATGATTTCTGGCCATTCTTGCTTCCAACAAGTATTCTGGCTGCATCCGGAATACTTCTTGGAAGAAAGAATGGCCAGGATGTTGGTATAGAAGTCAAGAATAGACACATAATTCATTTATACATTCATTCTTTATCTTTTATTAATTCATTAACTTTTAAATTCACTAATTAATTCATAAACTTTTATTAAGTGTTTAATATTTATCAAATTTTTACAACAAAAATAAATAATTGTGGTTCCTGCTCTTAGAAAATGCTAAACTTTAATTGACCAGTAAGTGAAAATGCTAACTGAATTGTAAGAGGGATGCTATATAACCCTGTATGCTGGTGGTGTAAACTTGACCCTACTGAGTTTACTTAAATGCTTTTTTTAAAAAAAAAAAAAAAAATATTGTGATTTGGGTGAAAGTTTACAGAGCAAATTCATTTTCTGTACAGCAGTTCATACACGTTTTGTTTCATGACATCAACTGCAATTCCCCACAATGTAACAGATCTCTTCTCACTTCCTCCGCATAGCTCCCTCTTCCCTGTGTCCTTCCCTCCCATGCACTCCCACCCCCTAGCTGTTTCCCTGTCCAAACACTGCCCTTCTCTTGACTGATCGCTCCAAGGAGTGTATCTACCTGATGTAAATGTTCATATGCCTGTCTATTGTTTGGCTGGAAGCCACAGGCGTGAGTTCAGTTCCAGGCATGAATGGTAACTAGAGGCCATAGTATCAGGGGTCTCACCAGGCTCTATCAGACCACAAAACCTGGTCTTTTAGTTAAATGCTTTTTAATTGAATTTATTGCAGATGGAAGATCCTTGGGTGGCTCAAACAGTTTGTGCTGGACTACCTAAAAGCAAACCTATCTAACAGCACTGCAGAAGAAATGCCTGGTGATTGCTTCTTTAACAAAAATACTACAGCCAAGAAAACTCTATGGGCAGCTCCACCCTGTAACATATGGTGTCGCCATGAGGCAAAATTTATTTGACACCAACAGTCTTGTTTTTATTTTTAACTGCAGGTACATTGGATATTTCTAAGAAAAAAAAAATTATATCCTTGTAGAAAAATAAATAACTCTGATGGATGAGATCAGGAAGCTTTTTCTCAACATACTTTATAATTAACAGTGAAACAGTGAACAGTAATATTCAATGGCACAGCCCAAAATGTTATCTATGGCTATGCAACTCTACCTGATTGGAAGAATGGGAAAGCACTGTGGACATTTCTAGCATGGAGCAATGAGCTATAGAAGGCTTGACTCTAATCTCAAGGAAGTAAATTAATTTTAACCTCTTAGGCCTCAGTTTTCTTCATTCACAGCATGTAAAGATAGGAATAAACAGTATTTAAAGAAGTTTAACATAACAATAAAATAACTTTTCCAGCACTGCATCTTGGCAGTGCAAAAGACCACAAGCAGAGGTCCCTCTACATAGATGCTGAGCTCTGTAAGGTAGCTTATCTTGCTGCTCCTTCCTGGAACTGCATTTTATGTGCATTTGGCACAGTCACACCCCATTACTCAGTCAACACAATTATTCAATAGACATTTATGGAGTACCCTTCTGTCCGAGACCTTGTACTGAGACTGCGGCAGTGTTGTTTCTGCTTTCCTGGGTTTCACATCAGCTGGCTCAGAGTTGCTCCCCTAAGAGGACCTCCTAGGACAGTTCAAATCTGCAGTCAATTGTGCATCTCTAAAGAAGGCATTTGGCTTGGAAATAAATGATTTAGATTAAAAAAGCATTGTGATGTGATTACTGGTGCTCAGCATCTGTGCTAGGAGAACCGTAGAAGAAATTTGAAATTATTTTGAACATGAAACTTTCCTTTCCTTTTCATGAATTAAGTATCACGACATCACAATGCTTCAATACAAGAAGGTCTGCTGAAAACAAAACTAAAAACTGTCTCTGAAAATTACCTTTGAGGTGTCTGTAAATCATCCAAGAATTTATCTCATTAGGGTACTCAGTTAAGATAGCTCTGCAATCATTGGTTCACTCTTTATTGTAACAGTCAAGAGACTGCAAATGTTGCACCGACATCTCCACAATAATGGTTAGGTGCAAGGGCTTAGGACAGGTTAAGACACATTTTAGGACATTTATTACTTTACTCCTAGAATTAAAACTCAGCATAAGGGAAATTAAAAAAATCCTTTTAAATGTACATCAAAGAAATAAAAAGATATCGCGTTCTTGTTTCTGTTAGGTGCCGTCGAGTCATCTCTGACTCAGCGACTCTATATACAGCAGAAAAAAAAACACTACCCAGTCCTATGCCAGTCCCACAATCCTTGCTATAACTGAGTCTATCCTTGCAACTACCGTGCCAATCCATTTCATTGAGGGCCTTCCCCTTTTTCGTTGACCGTCCACTTTACCAAGCATGATAGCCTTCTCCAGGGAATGGTCTCTTCTTACATGACCAAAGTAGATGAGATGAAGTCTGGCCATCCTTGCTTCCAAGCAACATTCCAGCTGCACTTTCTCCAGGACAGATTTGTTAGTGCTTTCAGCAGTCCATGGTACTTTCAGCATTCTTCACCAACACCAAATCTCAAAAGCATAGACTCTTCTTCAATCTTCCTTATTCATTGTCCAGCTCTTACATGCATATTAGGTGATTGAAAATACTATGGCTTGTGTCAGGTGCACCTTAGTCTTCAAGGAGATATCTCTGCTCTTCAGTATTTGAAAGATAAGGAGATAAATTTTCCCAATGCTATATGTCATCTGATATCTCGACTGCTGCTTCCACTGGTGTTGATTGTAGAAACAAGTAATAAGTCTTTGACAGCTTCAATCTTTTCTCCATTTATTGTGATGCTGCTTATTGGTCCAGTTGTGAGGATTTTTGTTTTCTTTATATTGAGGTGTATAATCCATACTGCAGACTGTAGTCTTCAATCTTCATCAGTAAGTGTTTCAAGTCATCTTCACTTTCAGCAAGCAAAGTTGTGTTGTTTACATATTGCAGGTTGTTAATGAGTCTTCCTCCAATCTTGATACCATGCTCTTGTTCAGATAGTCCAGCTTCTTGGATTATTTGCTCAACATAAAGATAGAATAAGTATGGTGAAAAGATACAACTCTGACACACTCCCTTCCTGGTTTTAAACCATGCAGTATTCCCCTGTTCTGTTGAATGAAAGCCTCCTGGTCTATGTACAGGTTCTTCATGAGCACAATTAAGTATTCTGGAATTCTTAATTTTCTCAATGTTATCCAAAGTTTTTATGATCCATGCAAGCAAATGCTTTTGCATAGTCAATAAGACACAAGTAAATATCTTTCTGGTATTTTTTGCTTTCAGCCAAAATCCATCTGACATCAGCAATGATATTCCTCATTCTACATCCTGTTCAGAATCCAGCTTGCATTTCTGGAAGTTCTCTGTCAACATACTGCTGCAACTATTTTTGAATTATCTTTCACAGGATTTTACTTGTGTGTGATATTAATGACATTGTTCAATAATTTCCACATTCTGTGAGATTACTTTTCTTTAGAATGGGTACAAATATGGATCTCTTCTAGTCAGTTGGTCAGGTAGCTATCTTCCAAATTTCTAGGCATGGAAGAGTGAGTACCCCCAGCACAGCATCCGTTTCTTGGAACATCTCAAAATGTATTCCATCAATTCCTTAAACCTTGTTTTTCCCCAATTCCTTCAGTTCAACTTTGACTTCTTCCTTCAATATCATTGGTTCTTGAACATATGCTACCTCCTGAAATGGATGAAGATCAACCAGTTCTTTTTGGTCAGTGACTCTATGTATTTTTTCCATCTTCTTTTGATATTTTCTGCATCATTCAATACATTGCCCATAGAATCTTTCAATATTGCAACTCAAGGCTTGATTTTTTTCTTCAGTTCTTTCAGCTTGAGAAAGGCAAGCATGTTCTTCCCTTTTGGTTTTCTAACTCCAGGTCTTTGTACATTTCATTATAATAATTGATTTTGTCTTCTCTAGCTGCTCTTTGACATCTTCTGTTCAGCTCTTTTATCTTGTCATTTCTTCCATTTGCTTTAGCTACTCTACATACAAGAACAAGTTTCAGAGTCTTTTCTGACATCCATTTTGGTCTTTTATTCTTTCCAGTCTTTTTAATGACCTTTTGCTTTCTTCATGGATGAGGTTCTTGATGTCATCCCACAATTCTTCTGGTTTTTAGTCATTGGTGTTTAGCGCATCAAATCTATTCTTTAGATGGCCTCTATATTCAGGAGGGATATGTTCAAGATCATATTTTGGCTCTTGTGTACTTCTTTTAATTGTCTTCACCTTCAAGTTGAACTTGCATATGAGTAGTTGATGGTCTGTTCCACAATCAGCTCCTGGCCTTGTTTTCACTGAAGATATTGAGCTTCTTCATTGCCTCTTGCCACAGATGTATTTGTTCTGATTCCTGTGTACTCCATCTGGCAAAGCCCATACGTATAGCCCCCCTTTATGTTGCAATGAATAAGTCCTTGGTTTTGCAAAGTTCTATCATGTGATCTCCAGTGTCATGTCTATCACCAAGGTCATATTTTCCAACTACTGATGATTCTTCGTTGTTTCCAACTTTTGCATTCCAATCAGCAGTAATAATCAACACAGCTTGATTGCATGTTTGATCAATTTAAGACTATAGAAGTTTGTAAAAATCTTCAACTTCCTCATCTTTGGCTTTGATGGTTGGTGTCTAAATTTCAATAATAGTATTAACTGGTCTTCCTTGTAGGTATGGATATTATCTTGTCACTGACAGCACTTTATTTCTGGATAGATAGTGAAACATTGCCATTCCTCTTCAATTTGTCATTCCCAGCATAGTAGATTATATGGTTGTCTGATTCAAAATGGCCAAAACCAGTCCATTTCAGCTCACTAATGGCTTGGGTATTGATTTTTGTGCTTTCTATTTCATTTTTGACAACTTCCAATTTTCCTTGATTCATACTTTGGACATTTCATGATCTGATTATTAATGGATGTTTGCAGCTGCATCCTCCTAGTTTGAGTCATGTCACATCAGCAAATGGAGGTCCCAAAAGCTTTATTCCATCAACATCATTAAAGTCAACTCTACTCTGAGGAGGTAGTTCTTTCCCAGTCATATTTTGAGTGCCTTCTGACCTGAGGGGCTCACCTTCTGGTATTATATTAGACAACATTTTAGGACTATTTATAACTTTTTCCAGTAATATATTAGATAGTGTTTCATTGCTATTTATAAAGTTTTCACTGTCCAATTCTTTGAGAAGTGAATGGTCCCTGCCTTCTTCCAAGTCTGTCTTAGTCTGAAAGGTCCACTGAAATCTTTCCACCATGGATGACCCTGCTGGTATTTGAAAGACTGGTGGCATAGCCTCCAGGCTTACAGAAACACTCAAGCTACCACAGTATGACAAACTGACAGGTGAGTGTTGTATGTTGTTGTTGTTGTTAAGTGTCGTCGAGTCATTTCTGACTCATAGCGACAAGAGTGTTGTATAGGTACAATTAATTCAGTGACATTGATTACATTCTTTGAATTGTGCCATCCTTCTCACCCTTCTTTTCTGAGTTGTTTCTTCCCCATTAACACAAACTCCTTGCCCCCTAAGTTTCCTGTCTCATTTTCCAAGTTGCCATTGTCAATTTCAGTTCATATAGCCATATCTTGAAAGAGCAAAATGCTCAAGGCAGAGATTCTTTATTAGTTAAGCTAAAGTATTGCTTAGGAGCTCTGGTGTCATAGTGCCTAAGACATTTGACTCCTAACAGAAGGCTGGCAGTTCAAACCCACTAGCTACTCCTCAGTAGGAAGATTGGGCAATCTACTTCCGTAGTAATACCGCCTCAGAAACCCAAGGAAGGGTCACTATGAGTCGGATCCAACTCGAAGACTTCAGGAAATAGTTTGGTTTAAGGTTTAAAGTCTATCTTGGGGCAGTAGTTGCAGGGGTTCATCCAGCCTCCAGGGCTCTAGAAAATTGGGCATCCATGAGAATTTGAAATTCTGTTCTGCATTTTCTCCCTTTTGATCAGATTCTTCTACAGAATCCTTGATCAAAATGTTCAGTAATAGTAGCTGGGCAACATACAGTTCTGGTTTCATGGCAAAGGAGGCATTAGGCACACATTTTATATCCTCCTCCTATTCATCACTTCCTTCCTTCCTGTATTACTCCAGGTAAATAGATGCTAATTCTTGTGACTTGGCTGGCTGCTTGCAAGTTTTTAAGACCCCAGGCCCTTGCAACAAACTCAGAGGTAAAACAGAAGCACTAAACATATTATTAGGGCAATTACCTGGGATGTCCAAGAAAGCCATAATCAAGGAACAAAATCCCAAGAGGTTTTTGGTTGTACATAAGCAGCCTCAGCAATTATTATTATTTTTCTTTTTTTTGTCATTGTTGCAAGTGTATCTATCACATAACTTTTGCCAATTCGACTTTTAAAAGGTATACAACTTGTTGACAGCAATTGTAATAATTGGCTATGCAACCCTACTCTTAATCAATGGGATTTTTCCATCACCATTACCCTACCCCTCCTCCATCTTTTCTCCATCCACCTCACTCTTGGTAACCCTAATAAATTTTGGTCTACATACATTTTTACCTTTTCTTGTGTTTTTGTAAAGGAGCTCTGGTGGTGTAGTGGTTAAGGCATTTGGCTGCTAACCAAAAGGTAGATGATTTGAACCCATCTACCTCTCCATGGAAGAAAGATGGGGAAGTCTGCTTCTGTAAAGATTTACAGTCTTGGAAACACAATGGGGTTGTTATGATTTGGAATCTATTTGATGGCAGTGAGTTTGGTTTTGTTTTGTCTTGTCTTTTTTACAGTCTATTTTCACATCAACACAAATGGTTAAGTAATGGATTACTACTAATTGAAAGTTTAGCAGTTCTAATTTACCTACAGGTACCTCAGAAGAAAGCTCTGGTGCTCTGTTCCTGGGATGCCATAGCCATTGAAAATTCCATGGACCACTTGTCTACTCTGTACACATGGGGTTACCATTACCATGAGTTGAAATCAACTTGATGGAAACTGTTTTTTTTTTTTTTTTTTTTAATGGACTAGGTGTTTAATCTCTTCTCACCCTTTTGCTTTCCTGAGGAAACCAGTGAATGGACTAGAAAAGAGAGGTGAAATAAGTTGCATTTATTTTAGGCCCTTCAATTACCCTTATATTTATTTAAGTAAAAGGCTACTATGCTTTCCTCTTTTGCCTTTCTCATATATGACATTCACCTTATCTAAACTAAGGCATCCTTCTGTATGAATGGATAAAAGGGTATGATTGTGGGGATAAGATTATTACAGTGACAATGCAAAACATTCAAAATAGGATTTTGCAATGTAAGGAAAGACTTGAAAGCCTTTTTCATACATGGAGAAGATCTTGTGTATTTCCTTAGTATGGAACAGTAGCTGACAGCACACAAGAATGGATTATAGGCATACACAAATGCTAATTTACTCAAAATTACTGAGAATAAAGCTGTCTGGGGTCAAAATAAGGTCTGGGACCTGGAACACAGATGGGCCAAGCTTGCCAGGGTCCTGACCAAGACAAGAAAACATGGACTAAGAGTCATGCAAGCTGTTAGCTTGATCCCAGCAGGGTGAGCAGCAACCAGGAGAACAAAGAACATCACCATGGAAACCAAAGGAATCAGAGGACACCTTTTGGATCCAAGATTTCCTTCCCACCTTCTCTATGCAGTCACATAAGCCACATATCTCCACTTGGAGAAAAGGAGAACATGAAATCTTAGAGACTGAATATTTTACCGAAAAGACACTATTTAAATTATTGCACCAAGCTAGTATGATCAGATTTGATAGATTTATTCTAGTCTTTTTTCCTCTGCTATCCAGGGTTTTGGAGGAAGATGAGTCAAAACTTAAAGAATGAAGATGTACCCTCACTCATGGCTGTGTTATAGTGTGAGTATATTTGCTACACTACTCAATTGTACTGATTAGTGCTCCATTATCTGCCTGTTTGATATTTACAAGGACAAGTTAGATCAGGAAGTACATACCAATGAAAAATTGGAAGGTGATATAGAAAGGAACATCTGTCCTCTGAACTATTTCCCTAATGACTAGCTTTCTTTCCTTCTTGACAGAACTGGGAATCTGTGGCATGGTTCTGCAGTCAAGAGAGGCTGAGGGTCTCTGCAGAAGTGTTTTCTCAGGTTTAATGTAATTGTTCATATTGATTTTTCAGCTCTGTAGGCTAGTGGAATACCAATTAGTACAAAGGATTGACATGCTCTGTTGCTAACCATAAGGCTGAAGACCACTCAGGGAACTCTTGGAAGACAGGCCTGGTGGTCTACTTCTGAAAAATCAGCCACTGAAAACCCTGTGAAGCACAGTCGTACATGGGGTTACCATGAGTTGCAACCCAATAATAACTGAAAGGCTAGTGGATAGTGTGAAGACAGTGAGGTTGCTCCAAGATACTTGATAGACTAGGTGATGTTATGCTCTTCAAACAATAATAGAGGACCTTCAAAAAAAAAATTCTAATCTATTATAGGCATAAGTATTTTATTAAATAGAATAAAACTTAATACTGAGTTTTGCGAGGTTCTGCGTGTTGCTGAAGATCAGTGAGGCCTGGTGTTAACATTGTGAAATGGCAAAACTAGGGCATTAATCCTGATTACCTGCTGCAGATTGCCTTGTGTTTTTAGCTTTTCTTTCCTGTTTTACATTCACATCCATTGCACTAAAACCAAGTTTGCTTAAAATATCTCTTCTAATTTTAAAAGAAATAAAGCTAATTCTTTGAAGGATATGATTACTCATTTGAAGGCAGGGCCTTGGATAGGACACCATGAAACAACTAATTTAAAATTCTACCACTCAGAGTTTACTCAATGTTTTGGATTAGATTGTGTCATCCAAAACAGAATGTTGAAATCCTAACCTTCATTTCCTGTGAATGTGACTATGCTTGGAAATCAGTTAACATGAGGTCATATTAGAGTAAGGTGGGCACTAATCCCATCTGAGTGGTGTCTTTATCAAAGAGAAGAGACACAGAAAGACAGACCCAGGGAAAATTGCCATGTTAAGATACAGTTATGCTGCCATGGTAAACGATGACCTCCTGCACTATCAGAAGCTGAGAGAGATCAGAGAGGTTCTTCATTTAGAGCCTTCGAAGAGAACATGGTCCCACTGACACCCTAAATTTGGATGATTAGCTTCCAGAACTGTGAAACAAAAAATTTCTATTGTTTATGTGCACCCAATTTGTGCTACTTTGTCATGGCAGCCCAAGGAAACTAATGCACTTACCCCCATTGCCGTCTAGTCGGATCTGACTCATACAGACCCCTCCTTGGGTTTCCAAGGCAGTTCACTACTAACGTAGATTGCACAACCCGATTGCCCAACCTTCCTCCCAAGAGTGGCTAGTGGGTTAAAACTGCCAGCCTTCTGGTTAGCAGTCAAATGCCTTAGGCATTATGCCACCACCTAGGGGTAATTATTGGAGAATGAGGTTTGCATTTAGCCCATGGTGCACTAAAAAAAAAAAAAAAAAGGAAAGACAAAAAAATACTCCCGAAAAGGCAGCCAAATTAAACTCTGAGGATCTTTGTTTTATAAATAGTAATTCTACATTTGGAATGCACTTGAGTGCAGGTACTCCTGCAAAAAAAAAAAAAAAAGAATAGATGGTAGAAAATGAGAATTCTTAATTATGTTAACTTCAAATTTCTGAAAGGCAGAAAACATTTATGCTTCAATATAAAAATTGAAGATATAAAAAAGAGGTAGAGAGATATGCTAATGGTAATAAAAATGGTTGGTATGTAAATTGCTAACAATAACCTTTATGATTTGATATATAATTTTCTGGTGAACAGGAAAACAGAAAAGTTAGTAGAAAACATGCTGTATTTGTTACCTTAACTACATTGAGCTCCCTTAACCATTAAAGGAGGTATTTGCTTCTTTTTTTATCGTTAGTTTTAAGAAACACTTTTCTTTCTCTCTGCTTTGAAGTAAGTGTTTATAGGATAACTATTTCACTTTGAATAACTACAAATTGCTTATTTAGGTGCTTCTATGGTTCAGTAACTAAGCATGAATGAATATGTAATTGGCTTTTAATCTCTGGCCTAGTAGGCAATATACAATAGCTGTTCTACAGAATTTCATTTAACATGTCCCTAAGCATATTTAAAATGTTAAAAAGAAAGTCTTACCTAGTACTTGCTTCAATGCTGTGAATTTATTCCCCCATGGACATATAATCTATACACAAGTCTGAGAAGAACCATTTAGGTTAGTGGTATAAATACAAAATCTGTTACAGGGATTGGAATACACAGAACATCAAGGGTATTGAGAGGGAGAAGCAACCTAACTGGAAAGTCCTTTTCGAATTCCACTTCATTTGAAGACACAATATAAAGCATCAACATATAAAATTTACATTGCTTTAGAAATAATGTGGCAGACACTTTAATTAACGTAACTGTTGTCCAACAGGAGTGCAGAAAGAAAGCAGGGGACTAACTGAAGTTCAGACAATTTCTTATATAGTTTATCTAGAATTTGTATCTAGAAATGGTAAGACTGTGCCTAAAATTGTTACAATAGGGAAAATTCTCCCTTGTCGTGAGAAAAGTGCTATGGAAGATGCATTGCTAAGGAGCTTTCTGGAACTTGCTCCAATTGTGACACGAATCATGGGGCAGAGGGAATATATAAAGCAAAGTTTTCTGAAACAATATAAAAAATATAAGAAGAAAACTAAAAATTTTCTACAAATTCCTTAACTGAGTACTTAGCTTAGAATTACAATGATAACTTTCCAGCCTATTAATAAGTCTTTACTGGATTTAGGAGAAATTCTTATGCTCACTTTATAGAAATCAATAATTCCTGTAAAGCTGTGGACTTTCTTTTGTGATACTTGCACAAGGTAAGCAGTTTCTGGCAACTTTTTTTTTTTTTTTTTAAATCTCTGCTTATCCATAATTAATAGCCTTTGGAATTAAGTAGAAAGTCATCAATGAAAGATCATTTCCGAACACACTCAGTAAACATGGAAGTGAAATAACTTAAAATGGGAAAAGCTTTCTTCAATTTCTATTTATTTATGCAGACATATTCCAAGTTGACACATCTTTGTCCAAAAGATTCTATTTATGTACTTTGGTGTCTTGTGTGTTACTGTGCCAGTGGGTATTTTAAATACCAGTAGGATCACCCATATTGAGTAGGTTTCTGCAGAGGTTCCAGACAAAGATAGACTTAGAAGGAAGGTCTGGTGATCTGCTTCTGAGAACCAGCAATGAAAACTTTAATGGACCACAACAGAACACTATTTGATTCACTTGCCTTAGATATGTAAGCAGGAGGGATCAATCACTAGAAGAGGACATCACTTTTGGGGACATAGAGGGTCAGTGAGGATGTGGGAGACCCTCAGTGACATGGAGTGGCATAGTAGCTACAACAATAGCCATTGCTAGGATGATGCATGGCTGAGCAATGTTTTGTTCTGTTATACATAAGGTCACCACGAGTTGGAGACAACTTGGTGGCAGCTGACAATAATATATATGTGTGTGTTTGTGTATAATGCACTTATTTCTAATTCTGAGGAAAACTTTCTATTATCTTAAAATTTTTATTTTGGATTTTTTACTTTATAATAATTTTCTTGATTATTTATTACTTGTTTGATTATCAAACTAGGCATGTTCTTTGCATAATTTAAAAAGTATAGAAATGTGTAGGCTGACTCCATATTGTATCCTTCATAGGTCCAAGACTTTGGAGTGAGAGTGGAAGGGGGAGGGATTTAATCAAGAGGAATTATTGGAAGTTGGAAAGACATCAGTGTTAGTGAATTGAAATAGTAGAATGATATTGGAAAATTAAGGAGCAATTCTAAGGGTTTCCTGGAGTTTGTAGTTGTTGTTATGTGCCGTTGAGTTGGACCCAACTTATGGCGACCCTTCCTTGGGTTTCCAAGGCAGTATCACTATGGAAGTAGATTGCCCAACTTTCCTTTTGAGGAGTGGCTGGTGGGTTTGAACTGCCAGCCTTCTGGAGTTTGTAGCGAGATATAAAATAAGGAGAGAAAAAAGGAGAGTAATTTTGGGTCCAAAGAGTAATTTTGAACTCCGGCTTATCTGTGAATGCTCCAATCTCTTTTCCAGGCAAGGAATTTCTCTCTATGCTAATGATATATTGATTAAATTTTACAAAATGTAGCATTAATTAGAAGTGGAGCCACACACAATCTGATTAGTTCCATCATTGGGGGAGGGTTGGGTAAGAATCTGGGAGGAGTTTGTGTTGCGAGCCAAGAACTAGCACATGTGAGGTATTTAAAAACTATTAAGGAGCTTCTGAATACTAGTGACATGCTTTTCCTTCTAACTCTAGAATAGCATTGTCTTGGCTCCAGCAATATTGTGTAGAACAACCATGGACGGAGAAACTACAGATGTTCACTTCCTTGTTGCTTTGCATATTTGATCTGAGTGCTGAGCAATCCTGGCAACTCCCCATGAAGATTGCTTCCCTGACCTTATCATCACCCAAGAGGGTTGCATCTGCCAGAAGCAAGATGCAGCAAGGTAAATGAGCAAGAAAAATCAATCAGTATCTCATCACCCAGAAGCAACATAGGTAACATTGTTAATGTGTATTACATTTTGGTTCTTTTTTTCTATGTTGTATTATATAATTTTGCTTCTTTTTTTTTTTTGACACTCACACATACATTATATATACATACATACATGTTTTATATGATTAATCATTCTTCACAAATGATTTTAATACATTTGTATTAAATACAAATGTATTTTAACACATTTGTATTAAACTGTATTAAAATTTCTGTATTAAAATGTCAATACATTTTTAAAATTCCTAAATAATATTCCATATTGTCAATATTCTTAGCTTATTTAACTGTTCTTTTGTTTGTTTCATAATCATGATAATGCTTCAGTGAAAACCCTGATAGAGTGATTCTATGAATGTCTATTTATCTATGATAGGTACTTGTTAGGGGCAATCCAGTCACAACCTTATGTACAGCTGCAAAACCGGCAAGGAGTCCTCATCTTCTGACCTCCTCTAACTGCAGAAGAGGAAGACAGAATCACTATCAGTAGCCTAAGGCCTATTTGTGCAAGGCCAGACATGCTGCCTCCCTCCAGCCCTTTCACCAACCGTTCCTCCCAAAGCACCTACCACCTCTCTCCTGGGTTTGATAATTCACTGCAGTGGCCACACAGAACTCACAGATTATGGGGTTTATTAGGGAAGCACCAGATTACAATTCAAGTTCAGAAAACGCTCAGTCTCTCTCAGCCTACTGTCTCTCACCCAACAGTCTCTCACAGACTCTTTCCCAGAAGCATGTGTCCCTCGGTGTCTCTCTCAGCAATGCGTGTCTCATGTGTCTCTTTCCCAGCAGTGCATGTCACTCAGGAGCACGTTCCTTCTCAGCAGTATGTACTTCTCACTCAGTAGTTAGAGAGAGACTTCTTTTGCCTCTAGGAAACCTCCTTTTGAGCCTGGCAGAGTGGCCAAACTAACCAATCATAACATCAGAATTCTAAGCACCGAGAGCAGGAACCTCCCAGAACATTGCTTTGTGTTGCGCCCAACAGAAATACTCCAGGTGGATAACTTTTACAATCAGGAGCTCCTCAGTTCCTCACAGCAAATTCCACCACAGAGTTTACAAAGACTTATGGCTAGAAAGCCACACTCAGTAATTGACTACACCGCAACAGCAGAGTGAAACATTGCCCAATCCTGTGCCATCTTCATGTTTGAGATAGGTATGATCATTGGATTGAAGAGTACGCATGTTTTTTGGGTAGATACTACAAAACTGCAATAAAAAAATGTTGTCAACTTAGACTTTGCCTTCAGCAGCTGGTGTAGTTAGGTTTGTGTGTCAACTTGGCTGGGCCTGGTTGAGTGGCTGGTCAGCTGGATGTAGTATTCCCCATGATGAGACTGGTAATCACCTCCATGATGGAGTCTACTATGAGCAGATGAGTAGCTGCCTTAGGGATGTGGTCTGCTTCCTGTATATAAGGAGAAGTCTTGGGGAATGGTCTCTAGCTTACAGAACACTTGAACCCTGCATGTAGCCAAATCATTGTTCAGCAGCCTGCCATGCTCTGCCAACCTTGGAACTTTTAATGAACTTGAATTAATGGCTTGCCATGTGGTTTGGTAACATCAGGACTGTGCCTTTTTACTTGTCAGCCTCAGCACCCAGCAGCTGTCTGGGTGAACAAAAGCCTTCAGCTTTAGTGGGCCAGTAACAGGAGGTAGAGCTGAAGCCCAAGGCTAAGGGGCTTTCACTCAGCCCCTAGAGCCTGGCACTTTGAATTTGGACTTAAAGCCTCCAATCTGTAAGAGAATAAACTGTTTGTTTAAGCTATCCCATTTGTGGTACATTCTTGTCAGAGCAGCACTAGGTAACCAGAACAATATGGTACTGAGAGATTGGGGTGCTGCTTTGACAGATACCTAAAATATGGAAACAAGAGTGGAGTGTGTCCTTGACTCAAGACCCTTGCAGAGAGACCCTGGCATGCAGCATGAGAGACAGCAGGAGCAGAGCCAAGAGAACCGGCATGACACAGTGACAGCCTTACCAACCCATGGAGGAGACAGCTGGATGCCACTGTGCAGACAGCTTCCTGGCGGAGTGGGTTGCCTGTGGGCATTAATTGGTAGAAAAGAAAAGCATGAAATGGAGTAGCAGGTTGGCTGGTCCATGAAGCAAGAAAGCTGAGTGCTTTTGGGGCAGGAAGATTTCTGGTGGAGAGGGTTGCCTTTGACATTAATCAGCAGAAGTGAAGAGACCAAGGAAATGGGAAGCAGAGCTGTCACTGTGTCATGCCTTAGCCTTAAAGGGTAGGAGCATGGCCTCTGGGGGTGGAACCACAATAGCCCTCAGCTGGATGTAGTATTCTCCATGATGAGACTGGTAATCAACTCCATCGTGTAGTCTACTGTGAGCAGCTTAAGGATGTGGTCTGCTTCTTATATGTAAGGAGAAATCTTGGGGAACAGTCTCTAGCTTATGGCATGCTTGAACCCTGTATGTAGCTGAGTCATTGTTCAGCAGCCTGCCACGCTCTGCCGACCCTGGGACTTTCAGTGGACTTGAATTAATGGCCTGCCATGTGGTTTGGTAACATTGGGACTGTGCCTTTTTACTTGTCAACCTTGGGTTTGTCAGCCTCAGCAGCTAAGTGAATAAAAGCCTCCAGCTCCAGTGGGCTGGGAGCAGGAGGCAGAGCTGAAGCCCAAGTTTGAGGGGCTTTCACCCAGCCCCTAGAGCCTGGCACTTTGAACTCGGACTTAAAGCATCCAAATTTAAGAGAATAAACTGTTCCTTCAAGCCATCCTGTTTGTGGTATATTCTTGTCAGAGCAGTACTGGTAACCAGAACAGTAGCTTTACATCCAATTTCACCAGAGGCCCTGCCAGTCATGCAAGATATGGCTTCCTGATTGAGCTTGATCTTAAGAGGGTGGCCCATAGTCATTGTTCTATCTCATTCTTTTCTGTCAGGCTGTGTGTATTTCCAGTATTGGAGAGTCAGGTGCAGCTGACCGATACAAGCTCATGCTGTTTGCTAGGATCACAGGGCACCACAGGGCTGGTCTTTTACCACAGAGAACTCTAGAGCTGCCATTCCATTGGTGCTACTTTGTCTATTTGTCACTTCTACCAAGCATTAGACAGTGATTTAGAAATTCAATCTGTTTTGTATACTCTTTCACGTTCATATTTCTTTTCTTCTCTTTCCAAATCTGCTACTTTAGCAAAAAGTTCATAAATACATCCTTGGAGCTTATCTAGCAATGGCTATCAGTAAATGTCTACTCTCCCATCTATCCTTGTCCATTTCTCTAGCCTCATCATATGCCCTAATATCTCTCTATTCTTCTTCTGTCACATAATCAAAACCTAGTGTGCACTTCTCAGCAACATTTTAAATTGCCAGTTTCTCACAGATAGTATCATGAGGGAGAAGTGATTCCAATATTTTAGGTATATACCTAGGAGTGGAATTTCTGGTTCGTAGGTAATTCTATGTTTAACTTTTTGAGGAATCACTGGAATGTTTTCCACAGCAGTTGTACCCTTTTACAATCCCACCAGAAATGGATTTCTCTCATGACTGATAATGTTGAGCATCTTTTCATGTGTTTGTTGGTGATTTGTATATCTTCTTTTGTGAATTGTCTATTCATGTTCTTTGCCCATTTTTGATTGAGGTTTTTTTTTTTTTTTTTTAATATGGTTGAGTTGCACGAGCTCTTTTTATATTGTGGATATTAAACATTTATCTGATATATGGCTCCAAGAAGAGGGTCCTGTGGTATGCTTTCTTTGTCTTCTTTGTTTCTTTCATCCAAGTTTCTTTCCCAATAAGCATCCCTGTCTCAAAATTCCTCAGTCTGGTCCACTGACCTGTTAAAAATCCATTCTTCCTAACAGGAAGAGAAGCTATAGCATCTTGCTCCATTCCAATATCCTGCAAACTTAAGCGGTGCTTCAGTAACACCTCAAAAGGGTCTCCTTGTCCTGATCATATAAGCTTTGTACAATGCAGGGAGCTCTATGGCAATCCTTGACTAGTTCTACTTGACCTCCTTCTGGGAAAGCCATGGCTAAATTTCTTATCATATCTCTAATAAGTTGCTATACTTCACCAAAGCCAATATCATTTTTGCTCAAAACAAACAAACAAACAGAATAAAAAAACAACCTAGTCCACTTTTGTATTGAGGGAAAGAAACTTCTGTTAGCATGCTCTTATCTTGGATCCTTTTGGAATAATAGATTACACCATAATTAAACTAAGCCTTCAGACTCAGGCTCAGCTTATAACATGAGAAAAATATCACTGGATATGCTTGGTGCTTTCTCTGTTGCCTTACAGGATTACACCAACTCTGATATCCTTTTGCTCCAAATTTGAAGAAGTGGAGCAGGCAGATTTCATGTTCG
The DNA here is from genome assembly GCF_000298275.1 of Orycteropus afer afer. Taxonomy (NCBI): domain Eukaryota; kingdom Metazoa; phylum Chordata; class Mammalia; order Tubulidentata; family Orycteropodidae; genus Orycteropus; species Orycteropus afer. Next base: position 5,351,849 of record NW_006921716.1, on the reverse strand, counting down.
CCACACTACGTGTGCATACTCACAGTTAACTCTAAAGAAACAGCAGGCCATTGTTACTACCATCTCCTTTTAGTAGATGAGAGTAATGAAGGTTTAAATAGTTATATAATTTGTTTAGGATCCACAAAAGTAATTCAAAAGATCATGGGTTCTTGGGTCATGCAATTAATTTGAGGGCAGTCATCACCATCATCATCCAAAATAACACTGACATTCAAATAATTTCCATTGTACATCAGTGATAATTCTAATTTTTTTACACTTATTAACTACCTATGAAATAGGATCTTTTATTATTGTCACTTAACACAACACTTTGAAGTGGATACTATTATTATCGCTATTTTATACAGGAGAAACTGGAACAGAGAAGTTTCAAAACTTGACAAATATCACACATACAAGAAGTGGGGAGCCAGGATTTGAAATCAATCAACTTATTCTGTGGTTACTCCAGAAAATTTGTTTGTGGCCACCACATCTGACACCTTAAAAAAAGGTAAAAACGTTTTTGTAGCTTCCACAACTGCAAAGCTTTTATAACTACTTCAGTTTCTACTTGTTAAATATGAGATACTCTAAGGGTTAAGTCCTTGTCTTCTGGAGTCACAGAAACATTACTGAACTTGAATAGATGATGCATTCACCTTCTCTTGAGTGTTTCTTTCTCTCTCATTTCATTTCTATTAATCTATACCCTACTCTTGTCTGTTTTTTTTTTTTTTTTTGAACACTTTGTTGTGGTTTATGTGAAAGTTTACAAAGCAAGTTAATTTTCCATTCAACATTTTTTGTGTAGATTGTTTCATGACTGGTTGCAGTCCCCTAAATGTGATAGTGCTCTTCCCACTTCCACCTTGGGTTTCCATTTCCGTTCGCCCAGTTTTCCTGCCTTCTGAATTTTGCTTTTGAGCAAGTGCTGCCCTTTTGGTCTCATATAGTTGAATGTTGCGAGAAGTCCTTTCCTCATCGGTGTATTGTTCACTTCATAGGCCTGCCTATTGTTTGGCTGTAAGGTGGTTCAAGGAATGGGTTTCCTGCTGAGTTTGAAGGGTGTCTAAGGGCCATAGTCTCTGGGGTTCCATAAGCCTCTATCAGACAAATAAGTCTGGTCTTTTTTTTGAATTTGCATTTTGTTCTACATTTTTCTCTCACTCTGTCTGGGACCTTCTATTGTGATCCCAATCAGAGTGGTCATTAGTGGTAGTTGGAGACCATCAGCTTCTTCTTGTCTCAGGATTTTGGAGGTTGTGTTTCATGTGGTCCATCAGTCTTTTGGACTAATTGCTTCCTTCAGCCTTTGGTTTTCTTCATTCTTCTTTGTTCTAGATGGGAAGAGGCCAATAGAATATCTTAGATGGCTGCTCGCAAGCTTTTAAGACACTAGTCACTACTTACCAAAGGAGGATGTAGGACATTGTCTTTATGGATTGTGTTATGCCATTTGATGTAGATGTCCCCCTGAGACTATGATCCATAGCCCTTAAGGTCAGTAACTCAGTCCTTCGAGGCGCTTGGTTATGGCTAAGAAGTTTTCCTGATTGTGCCCTTTGTGTGTTCTATTTTATACATGAATGTATTTGCACCACATACAGATATATATGTAGAAATATCCACTGCCAAATCTATATATGGACATTGTTGTGCTTACATAAGCCATCCTACACTTGTTCAGTTTGCGTATCTACCTACGTATCCACATTTACATTTTCCTTTATTATTACTATTGTAGTACGATTTTATATGTAATTGTATTTACTGTTGTTTTATTTTCCTTTTGATACTTATTATTTACTTTTCTTTTTTGTTTTACTTTTCTTTCATTGGCGTGTTTGTCTGACTTTGATATCAGGGTTATGCTAGCTTCATAAAATAAATTCTGGAGTATTCTATTCTTTCCTATGTTCTGGAATACTCTGAGTTGAAAAGGTGTCAACTCTTTTCTGAATCTTTGGTAGAATTTTCAGTGAAGCTGTCTGGATCAGGTTTTGTTTTTGGTTAAATTATCTTTGTAATGTCTTCTTTTGTTATGGGTCTGTTAATTTCCTACCTCAGTTTGTGTTAGTTTGGTTAGGTAGTGTGTTTCTAGAAATGTGTCCATTTCTTCTAGGTTTTAAAATTTGTTAGAGTGCAATTATTCATAGTATTCTGTTATGATTCTTTTAATTTCCATTGGTTCTGTTGTGATGTCACCAACTTCATTTGTTATTTGGGTTATTTGCTTCTTCTCCTTCTTTTCCTTGGTTAATTTTGCCTGTGGTTTGTTGATTTTGTTGACCCTTTCAAAGAAACAACTTCTAGTTTTATTGATTCTATTATTTTTCTGTTTTTATTTCATTTATTTCTGCTCTAACCTTTATTTCCTTTCTTCTGGTGACCATGTGCATCTTTTCTTGCTCTTTTACTGTTAGATCAAGTTGTATGGTTAAAGTATTGATTTTGGCTCTTTCTTCTTTTTTTGATGTATTCATTTTTTGCTGTAACTTGTCCTTTGAGCACTGCTTTTACTGTGGCCCAAAGGTTTTGGTATGTTGTGTTTTCATTCTCATTTGATTCTAATGATTTTTAAATTTCATTTTAATTTCTTCTATTTCCCAGTACTTTTTAAGTAAGATATAATTCAGTTTCTGTGTCTTTTTCCTTGTTTATTCTGTTATTTATTTCTAATTTTATAGTACTATGGTTGCTATGAGTCAGATCTGACTCAACGGCACATAACAACAACAACAACAATATGGTCAGAGAACATGCCTTGTATGAGGTCTATGTTTTTGTGTTCATTGAAGATTGTTTTGTGGCCTAAAAGATGGTCTATTGTTGAGAATGATCCATGTGCATTAGAGAAGAATGTGTACTGTGCTGCTCTTGAGTAGAGTGTTCTGCATATGTCTATGAGGTCAAGTTGGTTGATTGTGTTATTTACATCTCTGTGTCTTTATTGTGTTTCTTTCTAGTTCAATCCATTGTTGAATGTAGTGTGTTAAAGTCTTCTACTATTATTATAGAACTATATATTTCTCTTTTTAATTCTGTTAGAGTTTGTTTTGTGTATTTTGGAGCTCTGTCATTGGGTGCATAGATATTTATTACTGTTGGGTCTTCATGGTGAATTGACCCTTTAACACTTATGTATGGTATGCCTTTCTTTGTTTCTTATAATGGATTTTGAGTCTATTTTAAAAAATAGACTTTATTTTGGATATTGTGTATTTGATTTATTTTGGATATTGTGTATTTGATAGGTTTTATTTTAGCCTTTGATTTTTAACTTACTTATATCTTTGTGTCTAAGGTGTGTCTATTATAGGCAACATATTAATTGGTTATATACATTTTTTTAATCCATTCTATCATTCTCTGTCTCTTAACTGGTGCGTTTAATCCATTTACATTCAGTGATATCAATAGGTATGGATTCATTGCTGTCATTTTTTTATACATGTTTTGTGACATTAATGGGTTCTTTGTTCCACTTAATTTTCTGTGTTGAGTATTTTTTGTAATGGGTTTTCTTTTCCTATCAATCATTCTTGTTTTTGTGTTCACTGAGTATATTTGGTTTTCCACTTCTTGTATTGGTGAGTCGATTTATTCCTTTTCTTTGTGGTTACCTTAAAGTTTATATTAACTCTCTTAAAATTATGACAGTCTATTATGCCTTGAAATTACCTTGACTTCCTCCCCATATGAATGTTCTACATCTTTTATTCCCTCTTTCTGATTTAAAGTTATCATTTACAACAGAATTTTTCTGGGCCCCTGTAGTCACTTTTTAGCTGTAGTTTACTTTTACAAAGTATTTATCTAGATTGGTATCTGGGTAATGTAATGTGTCTTTAACTCAGGTTATTGTTTAATGTTGTTGGTTCTCTATATGAATGTTGTTGTTGTTGTTACATGCCATTGAGTCGGACCCAACTCATAACAACCCCTCCTTGGGTTTCTGAGGTAGTATCAGTATGGAAGTAGATTGCCCAAACTTCCTTCTGAGGAGTGGCTGGTGAAAGGCTTCCTTTGATATTTCTTGCAAGACTGATATGGTTTTTACAAATTTCCTTAGCTTCTGCTTGTCTGGTAATGTCTTAGTTTCACCATCATTTTTGAAAGACATTTTTTCTGGATATATGATTCTTGGTTGGTAATTCTTTTCTTTCAAGATTTTATATATGTCATTCCATTGTCTTCTTGCCTTCATAGTTTATGTTGAGAAATCAAATGTTAGTCTTATTAGTGCCCCTTGTCTGTGACATTTTGTCTTTCCTAAGCTGTTCAGAATTGTTTATCTGTCTTTAGTTTTGGAAAGCATGATATGTTTTAGTGACTTTCTTTGAGTTTCTTGGATGGAAACCTTGTCTTTCATGATATTAGGGAAGGTTTCTGCCAGTAAATCTTCAATAATGTTTTGTGAGCTTTTGTGTGTGTGTGTGTGTGTGTGTGTGTGTACTCCTGTTCTGGATTTCCAATGACACAGAAACAGAGATTATTCCTTTTCATAGTGTCTTACATAGCTCTTTGGTTTTCTTCATTCTTTTTCGGGTTGTTCTTCAAATAGATTTGTGTCAAGGAATTTGTCCTCTATTTTGCCGATTCTTTCTTCCATTGCTTCATTTCTACTTCTATGTTCTTCCTTTGAGTTATCTACTTCTGATATTTTATTGTTAATCTTCTGGATTTTCAGTGGTTATTTTTGTATGGTTTCTAATTGTCTATTTATTTTGTCATTGTATTCTTGTATTGTTTTCCGAAACTCTTCTAAGACTTTGAGCTGTTTTCCTTGGTTTTGTCTGTATTTGCCTTGATCTCTCTGAAGATCTTATATATAAGCCTTTTGAATTCCTTATCAAGTAGGTATCCTTTTTTCTTCTAGGAGGTTTCCTGCCTCTTTATTTTGTTCATTTACTTGAGTCATCTTGTCCTATTTCTTTATATGATTTGATATTATTTGCTTTCTCTGTGGCATTTAGCTGTTATTGTATTAATTAATTATACATTTGTTTTCTTCATCACAATTTTTTCTTTTGTTTCTTTTGATATATTAGGGTGGTCATGTTGGACATCCTTCACTGATCACTCTCCTGGTGGCGTAAGAGTTCTTACCTCCTTTCCCCAGATAAGCAAGGCAGCAAGCAGTAACCATGGTGAGCCCTAATTGATGTTCTCTGGGTGTATGGGATATCTGAAGGTGTGCTGCATGGAGGCTGGCTATTGCTGTCTTTGGTCCACCAGTGTGGAGCACTCTCCACAGTTTTATTGTTGTGTAGGATGGCAGGTGGGGAGTGTGGCAGGTGGCTAGGAATGCAGGAATGCTTCCCACCACTTATTGGAAAGGCCGGAGTATGGGAGTTGGGACATACATTCAGGAGCACAGGAGCACTCCCTCACCTCTGGTTGAGTTGGGTCAGGCTCTGTGATAGTAGGGTGGGAAGCTGGGAACATGTGAATGTTCCCTCACCATGTGGAAGGTCACAGTGACTAGAGTGGGGGCTGGGATGGGTGGCCAGCAATGCAAAAATGTTTCCGCACTGCTTGGCAAGTATGGGTGCACTCGGGCAGGGGTTACATCAGGTGGCTGGTGTCTGGGAATGCTCCCTCACTACTATGCAGGTCAGGCTGGATTTTGGTGGGGTCATGGTGGGTGGCTGAGAGCTTAGAAAAACTTTCACTACTGGGCAGGTTGAGGCTGAGTAGAGTAGGAAGGGATAGGATCTCCTGCTGACGCTCTATGGGTCTATTAGTCCATGTTCATTATGCTGACACCCTGCTTGTCTCTGGCTTCTGATTTCCTTCTTGCTCTGTGGATACTGGGATCCTTGCATTTTCCCTTCTTAGCTCCAGTTCATATCCTGCTCATCTTAGTTTAATCCAGGTATATCAACACAATTTCACTGACTCCTGTACTCCTCACCTGAGATCACTGATGTCTTTGTGTCAAGATGGCCAGACTGTACCAGCTTATAGCCTTCAGTAATATGTAAGCCACCACAAACTAATAGGTGAGTAGTAGAAACTAAGAAAGGTAATGGTAATGGATCCATAAGGTGCCTACACGCTATATCTCTCTTCATTTGCTGTTTTTGATCAGTTTCTTTCTAATTTTTATTAGATTTAATTCTTTAACCTTTCAGTTGATGCTCAGGATTTCAAGATTATCATCTGTGTCTGTTTCATTTGTTTTTTCAGTTTTTTTTGTTGTAGAGAAACAACATGGTGTATCTGATTAAGCCATCATCTTGATCTTCTCTCCTTTTGCTTTTAAATTCCTAAAATTTTCATTTGATTCATCAACAATTGTATATTTTTATTTGTATTACATGCATTGTGTTCTTGTTGATCCTGACAAGGATACATAATCTTTATCTCATTCTATCTTCCCTTCTAAACTTAATTTTTTGTGTTGGTTTGTTTTCTATTTCTCCCATTTTATCTTTTAACAATTTCACAAATTATTTAGACTATTTCTCTTCTGCTTGTATCATCACTGTTTGAGGTTATCCATTTAATTCCCACCCTATGTTCTTTCTTTTCTCTTTCTCTCTTTTTCTAATCACACTTCTATGGCTTCTCATTTAGCTCTTATTCATTACTTGGTAGCACTTTGTATTATCTACCAAATGGCACATGATGGTTTTGGTTTAATTATTGTTCTTTCATTAGCCATTCATCTGGATTTTCCAGTTCTATCTCTAAGGGAAACAATAGTATGATTACTAGAAACCTGAGAATTATTGTTCCTCATTTGTCTCTTTTACAAAGACAGATTTTTTTATTTGCTTACCATTACCTTTCTTAGTTTCTACTACTCACCTACTAGTTTGTGGTGGCTTACATATTACTGAAGGCTATAAGCTATGTCATTGGTATTTCGAATATCAACAGGGTCACCCATGGTGGACAGGTTTCAGTGGAGCTGCCAGACTAAGACACACTTGAAAGAAAGGTGGGGCCATCCACTGCTGAAAAAATTTGGTCACTGAAAACCTTATATAACTACTTCGATTGACTGTCTGATATAACTGGGCAGTGTTTTGTTCTGTTGTTGTTGTACTCAACGACCTTTCTTAATTTAGTCCTCTTGATGAACTTCTTGGAAATTTCAAAATTCTCATTGTAGTACCTAAAACCTTCCCTGACACTACTTCATTTCCTCTTTCCAACCTAACCCTTTCTCTGTATATAAATCTGTCCTCACTTTTATTTTGTAATTGTTTGTTTACCTTACTGTTAACCTCCCTGCTTCCCCAGATTGAGAGCTCATTGATGACTAGTGTTTTCAACTTTATCTTTGTATTCTTACAGCCCATAAAAGTCCGTCAGTAGAGTAAACCAAAAACATTAAATGAGTGAATGATTTAGGAAATATTCTATGTGAATTAGTTTTCGCCTTTACTTCTTTGGAGTTTATGACCTATGTATGATTATCACAGATAAGACTGACAACAATAACCATATTTTAAAAATTCACTGAATAAAACTTTCTTGCTTAGCTTATGAAATTGATTATGATTTAAAAGTGTTATTTGTTATTTTAATTATTATAAAAAATAATTTATATTTACTGCAGAAAATTTTAAATAAAACATTATAAAGTAGGAAATAAACTAATTTGTAATATTATACCCAGAACTCTTTTACATTATGCTATATTTCCCAGTTTTAAAAAATGTAAATATATAAACATATAAACAAAATTGGGGTTATTACCATTGTTCCATTTTGAATCCTTATGTATCTCAATTACATCTTTACTAAAATATTTTAATATTTATAAATTTGACTATGGGAACTCAGGGTTTGGGAGGTGAAATGACTTTCTTCTAATCATGTATGTTAATATCAGAGTAAAATACATGCCTTCTTATACATGCTTATTTTCTCACCCCAACTATAATATATATTTTTCCCATATTCTAACTGACTGGCACTTAGTTCTTGCATGTAATTTTATCTAGTGTTTTCTTCCTGTCAACTCTTAAGAATCCACTGAAAAATAATCACTCCATCCCCCAAGGCATTTTGTTGTGCATCATCTCTGCTGGTGATCATTAACCAAGCATTTGTGAATTGGTTTCAGAAGCATAATTTTTAAAAGCTCTTTTTGGTCTAATGAGCTCAAAGATAGTTAGATAAAGTAATTCCAGCAAGCACTGGTGTTTACCATTTGTCATTTCACAACCCTTGTTTTGACCCTAAAGTGGGAGATGAGCCACATCCTGATCACCCCAGGCTGGCAAATGTAAACCTAATGACAGCATTTCAGCCTGTGCAGTGAACTGTTTTTTAAACAGATAAGTGAAGTGATGGGGTCAGCATATTTTTTCCAGAGTTGAAATAAAATACTCACGTAAAATCCAAAATCTCTATTTCAGTTCTGTTCCATAAATGCTATAAGTATTTAAGAATCCTATATAAAAATATAATATTATTATTTGTATTCTAATAGGGACTAACACCTTTAGAGTGCTTATTGTATGCCAAAAATGCCTAGGCACTTCAAATGTATTATTTCATTTAAGCCTCACAACACATTCATGAAGTAAGTCTCATATGATTAGAGATGCCTTAGAAACTAAGGAGCCCTGGTGCAGCATTGTTAAGAGCTCAGCCGCTAACCTAGAAGTGGACAGTTTGAACCTACCCAGCAACTGACACAGAAGAAAGGCTTGGAAATCTGCACCCATAAAGATTATTGCCTAGAAAACCATATGGGGGCAGTTCTACTCTGTCACACGGAGTTGTTACATGTTGAAAATAGATTCAATGGCAGCTAACCACAAGAACAAACTGAGGGAGATTAGCTCACACAGTCACTTTTATAGTGAGCAAAGGAGTTGGGATAAACCCATGACCACTGATTCTAGTATCTACATGTCTCACTATTATGCTATACTGCCAAAGATCCAAGCACAGAGAGGGAACCAACTTGTCTGAGAAGAATTGACAGTCCCTATGTGAAGCTGTTAATACACTCAAGCCCATCTAGTCCAGTACATCAGGAGATCTATCTTGCCGACATTGTACTGAGCCCTGCATCACAGATGAATGACCATAACTTCCCAAAAAATAATGATAATGATTCATAAAAAAGACCAGGCTTACTGGTCTGATAGAGACTGGTGAAATCCCTGATACTATGGCCCTTAGATACCCTTCAGGACAGGAACTGAACTTCCTCCCCTCCCACCCCAACACGATCAACTTTCAGCTGAACACCAAGCAGGCCTATATGATGAACAAATGAGCTTTGGTAGCATAGTGGCTAATGCATTCACCAGCTAAGCAAAAGGTAGATGTTTGAACCCACCAGCCTCTTAACAGGAGAACGATAAAAGAGTCTGCTTCTGTAAAGATTTACAGCCTTGGAAACCCTATGAGAACAGTTCTACTCTGTCCTGTAGGGTCACTATGAGTTGGAATGAATTCGATGGCAGTGGGTTTGGTTTTTTTGGTTTGGTATAATGTGAATAGTAACACCAGAGAAGTACACACTCCTTAGAGAACAATTAACCATATGAGCCTAAAAGGGACAATGCTCAAGGCAAAAAAGAAAGGGAAGAGGATGAATTGAAACTGGAGACACAAGGAGGAAGTGGGAAGAGTACTATTACATTTGTGGGGATTGCAATCAATGGCATAAAATAGAATGTGTATGAATTGTTGAATGGAAAACTAATTTGCTCTGTAAACTGTCACCCAAATTATAATAAAAAGTTAAAAAAGAAAAGATAATGATTCAAAAATGTTGTCAATATTACCCATTTGACTAGAATTTATCCCTTTGTTAACTATCATGTTGGTTGTCATGAATAGTAATTGACTTGATGGCAACTTTTTTTTTTTTTTTTTAATTTAAAGTAATGCTTTTGTCATAGGAATGATGTAGATAATGACTGCGCTAATTTATTTAGTCAGTGTCAATTATGCCCCAGACCAAAGTCACTGATTATTTTGCCTTTAGATACTCATTCTTTTTCACTCATTCATTTATTCATTCTTTTTTACTCATTGATTTATTCAGCACACTCTTATTTAATGTCTACTGTATACCAAGGACTCTTCAGGGCATTGGGGATACATTGGTGAACAAAATCAATAAAGATTTCTGTTCTCAAAAAACTTATATTTTGGAGAGGAGAGGGAAGCTACAATAAATATGTAATCCAGTTAAATCAATAGTTAAGATAATTTCTGATAGAATCAACGTATGGAGAAAATAAAACAGAAACATATAATTGAATGAGTGTTCCAGAGGTAACTTCTTTGAAGATATGACATAAGAATTGAAATTTTGAGGAAGAAATTGTGTCACTGTCATGCTCTTCTTCATGTTTGTGACAGTAGGTATATTATAGCTTCGTCTCAATTTGAAAGGTTCTTTGCTATCCATTGTCATCATTAATAAGTATTGTGCCTTATATGAAGGTGCCCTGGTTGTTCAGTGGTTAGAGTGTTTGACTACTAAGCAAAATGTAGTTCGAGCTCACCAGTTGTTCCTGAAAAGAGAGATGAGGCAGTCTCCTTCCATAAAGATTTACAGCCTTGGAAACTCTATGGGTCAGTTCTACTCTGTTCTATAGAGTTACTGTGACTCAAAATGACTCCATGACAGTGGATTTGGTTTTGGTTTGTTTTTTATGAGTTAAGGTTTATTATTATTATTATTATTATTACAGAGAGAATGAATTGATTATAGAATAGGAGATTGGGAAGTAAAAATAAATAAATAAACAAACAAACAAATAATAAGTGACAGTTCTTTCTTTCCTCAAAACTTTTCTCCAATAAGCTCTATAGAGTGCCTAGTACGAACTATTTGGTTATCCCTGTCCTTAAAAAGTTTTAAAGTCTTGATGAGATACAAAACTGTAACAAATAATTATAGTACTATGCATCTAACTTAAAAAACTCGGAAGGAAGATGGGCAATCTACTTCAATAGTGATACTGCCTCCGAAACCCAAGGAGGGGTTGCTATGAGTCGGGTCCGACTCGACGGCACATAACAACAACAATTTTTTTAAAAAAAACACTTGAATGTAATTTTAAAGGACCACAGAGACTGAGTGACATGATATGTAGGAAATCTGAATTTTCACATATGATGAGGTATTAGAATTATGCCTTGAGGGCTTGAATTTATCTTGAGGATCATAGTAAATCTAGGCAACAAAAACACAAAAATTGGAAGAGACCAATTAAGATCACAAAAGCCAAATTTCCACCCAGTGTAGGCTAGCCTTAGGAATATCCTAGACAATTTAGTCCCAGTAAGAACACTTTTTGAAATAAGATAACTGAATTGAAGAAGCAGAGCTCCCATTTCATGGGACTAATGACTGTTTGAAATTTTTTTTTTTTTTTAATTGAACATAGATCTTCCCCACTGTAACATACCTTAAATTCTGTCCTGTTGGGAAACCTAAAGCAAATCTAATCCCTATTATCAGTAACTGTACTTCAAAAATATTTGAAGGTTACATTGATGTCTCAAGCTTACCCTTTTACTTCTGTATTTTGTTAATGCCTCTGTGAAAAACTGGCCTAAGAAACTAAATATGGTAATTTCATTTTTCTCCTTAATCTAGATTCGTAATTTAGTTCCAACTGTGTAAACTTTCCATCATCTTCTTATATCAGTGTGCTGAACATTCCTTTCTCCTCAATATTGTCTGGCAGCATAGGATTCCATTTCCCATGTATCCCATTATATTTTTCCGTAAGTTAATTAGCTGTGATATAATTCCTTTCTAATTCTTGTTTCATGTTATGTGATGGTTATGTTCATGTATGTAAGGGAGAGAGTTAAGGTTTTGTGTTCAGCCTATCTCCAATATAAGCACATAAAGTGTTCGTTGAATGTCTAAAAAAGAGAAACAAAGGAATGAGGTAAGCTTTCTTTCGGAGTAACTGTCCAACTTTCCTCAGCCTCTTTCTGATTTATTTCAGATTCTGGGTATAAACTCATTTAGATGGCTAGATTAAATACCCTAATGAACTCTGACCCATGTGCTTGGGCATTAAGCATGTCAAGTACCCATTTGGGTTTAGTTTATGCCTCCCTTCTTGTTGACTGCCATCTGTATTTGAAATCTTTCCAGCATTGACTTTAGAAAGGAAGCATAGGTCATCTAAATGAGAGAGCAAGCAGGCAGGAGATGCAGTAAATCAGAGCATTACTGATCATGGTCAGGTTTTGAACATCTTCCAAAAATACTCTTTGCATCCGTTTCCAGACACTGGTGTTCGGATTGATTTATGCTAAAGATTATGATCTCATGTTACAGTCTCTCTTTGGTTTCCTGCTGGCTACTAGCATTCTATTACAGCAATATAATGAAGATCATTAAAATACTACAGCCATTACCAGAGGAGTTTAAGGTGGGAGATTTTGTTTTATAAAAGAATTATAAGTCGCTAATACAAATAACAAAAATCACTACACCAGACATTGCCTTACTATTTATGTATATGACAAGACCATTAAGGAAGATTATGATAATGATAATAATAATATATTATTGAGGATTTATTAAGAGATCCAAAGCATAAGGCATGTGCAGTGGGAGAAATATTTTTTCTTTACTAGGATTTTTCTCTTACATCAATGTTGTATCTAATTAACATCCTGAAAATATAAACAGAATAATGTGAAGTGGTTTCTAATGTCTAATTTCAGAAATAATAAAGAAAATGGGCAGGGAAAAGATGCTTACATGTATCATTATGCCAAATTGAAAATATTCTGGAAATGAAGGTGAGTCTTACATTATTGGAATCATTTAATGTGAGGATCTGAGAAAATCTTGGAAATTAATCTATGTCAATCTTATAGGGAAAATTATTCACTAAATAATTTTGAATATTTAAAGGTATATTAGAAAGTTTGCTTAAATATTAATTTTTAAAACATAGTAAGCAATTTTAGCAATTGGGATTTGTTTTTGTTTTCCGTTCCTAATCACATTGTTACTAGCTAATATCACAGCAATGCTAATTACACATCTTTTGTTTTAAAGTGTTTTTTTGGTACAAGCTTTGTTTTCTCAGAGGCTTTAAAGAAAATATAAAGCTACATTTAACTTTTAGAATTAGGGTTTTGTCAATAGGTATTTTTTCATTAAAGCCCCACTAATTTTGTTTCCTAGTGTATCTAGCTTGGCACAAACAGCTACTCACATCGTTTTAAAAAGTAGCTGCTACAATATATCCATCATAGACAGAACTGGTCTGCCATCACAAAACTGCAGTGATAGGTAAAGAGAAAACAAAAACACCTACTGGCATTAGGTGCTTTGGAATCACACAGATACAGACATAAATGGCACTCAAAAGCCTCTTCTGTACTTATTCTCATGATACACAATGCTCCATTCATCAAAATAAAATAAAAAACACAGTGTTCCTTAAATTAAAAAGTTTTTCAAGATTTCTCCCAATGAGATAAGAGGAGTAGAAATGTAACTTTTAAGTAAAACCAGATGGCTAAGAGGTTTGTAGACATGGGAGGAAGGTCATTCACCCCTGATTACTAGTTGCTGACCCAGTAACAGCCTGAATCTAGGAAATTGCACACCCCAAGGTGGAGATCTAATATTATAATGAGACATGTTAAGGGTGGTCATCTTTGTACCCTTGACTGTGCATACATAATCTTAAGCACATGAAGTTGTGAGTATAACATGAATGTGATTTAATCTTCACCCTATAAAAGCTCAGAGGGTGCTTAAAGGCAGATGGAATCTGAGTGATCACCTTCTGTCTCAGCTTGTACACAAACTTAATAAAAGCTGTACTTCTTACTCTTCCCTCTGTGTACCTTTATTGGTTTACATCACTCCAGGCAATGGACCCAGAGATTTGCAGGTAGCACTTGTGGGAGGGCCAGTTACTCCAAATGATGATTTATGATCCTCAAGTAAAACATGGAGAGAGTTCTTCATACTATATTCTTTTATGTTACTTTTTAACATTGTTTGTGGTAAATATATATGTAACAAATCATTTGCCTTTTTGACATTCTTCACATGTACTATTCAGTGATATTAGTTATGTTTGTCATGTTATTCACTCATTACCATGATCTGATTCCACATTTCCCCATCACCCTTAACTGAAGCTTCAGTCTCCTATGCTCGGTGCTCCCCTTCTCCCCTCCCTCCCACCCACTCCTGGTCCCAAACCAAACCTGTTGTCTAGTCAGTTCCAACTCTTTGGTCTTTACACACTTGCCTATCCTAGATCTGTTATGTAAGTGGAATTATACAATATTTGTCCTTTTGTGACTGATTTACTTCACTCAGCATAGTGTTTTCAAGGTTCATTTTTATTGTAATATGTATCAGACTATATTCTTTTTGCCATGTTGGCACATGTTCTCAGGTACACCTGGAATGCCTGGCTGATTATTTGGCTGTCTGTTGGCTTTCAGAGTGGCAGGACCACCTATTGTATTCTTTGTTACAGAGCCAGGTTGGGTCTTTGCCAATAGCAGCAACCATCACTTTTTAAAGCAGAATTTCTGTGAAACATCTGTCACAGCAATGACACTTTTGCTAGAGTTGCTGATGGTGGTATAGTTAGCATCTTAATTGGAGGGGAAACATTGAATTTCTTCTTTCATCATAAATATGAGAAAAAAAATCATTCTATTCAATAGTGATCTAGAAGTAAGACCTAAAATGAAAAAGAATCTACTTTCTGCTCTTTCAAAGGATGATTAATATTCATCAAATGTCAACTATGCATGCATATAATCAGATAAGACAAATACTTAGAGAAATGCCTTGGAAATTATTTTGCATTATCTGAAAGACAAGTGAAATTTTAAATTCTAAGTATAACCAGAACAATTACATGATAGTTATATGTAAATCTATTAAAGAAATATGTAAATATGAAATATTATTGAATCTTAGCAAGTCATTTTCATTCAGAACATTTTTGGAGCTTTTGTACCAGTGAAGTATGTTGAGAATATTTCAACTTAGTTAACAGCATGTCTTTAAAAGATATATAAAATATTTCTTTTAAATCATAGACCAGAAAATGTTAGCAAAATGAATTCAAGTCATCCCAATTACAAAAATCTACCTGAATTTTTAAAAAAACTTTCTAGAAATCTACTAAACTATCACAAGGAAAGAAAGCAGAGATTCAAAAATAAGCATCTGGTTAGTCATTACTTTAAACTGATTCAATAAGAAAAATAACAAAAACTTATCTTTTCATCACTCATCTGTTACTTTGACACACTGTGGTGGCTTACGTGTTGCTATGATGTTGGAATCTATGCCACCAATATTTCAAATACCAGTAGGATCATCTATCGTGGCCAGATTTCAGCAGAGCTTCCAGCGTCAGAAAGAGTAGGAAGAAAAGCCTGGAGATCCAGTTCCAAAAATCAGCCAGTGAAAATCCTATGGAGCACAATAGCAGAGTGTCTGTTGTAGTGAGAGGAGACGTTCAAAACACACAGTGGCTACAACAATGGACTCAAGTATACCACCAATCGTGAAGATGGCACGGAACACAGCAATGTTGCATTCTGTTGTGCATGGGGTCTCGTGAGTCAACTTGATGCTGTCGTGCTGACTTGGTGGCAACAAACAACATCAACATCTTTGGAAGCCTTGAAAGGAAGTAATTTAGTTTTGTTACTAAGTAAAGATGTGTATAGATATGTCAAGGTCATCATGTCTGCAATTCTAGAAACAATGATGTTGCTAGCAACGGCATTTGATCCTCACTCAGACGCTTTCAGTGTTGCAAGTAATATTACTGAATTACATCTGCTGATTAATTACTGAGTATTACATCTGCAGTGTAGCAAATTACTTTGTGTGGCTTTTCTACCCATAAGTCTTTGTAAACTCCAAGATGGGATTTTCTATGAGCAACTGAGGAGCTCCTGATTGCTGAAGGTATCCACCTGGAGTATTTCTGTTGGGAGTGGCACAAAACAATGTT
>NW_006921716.1:5333248-5335572 GCF_000298275.1 Orycteropus afer afer | reverse complement strand
AATCTGTGAGTTCTGTGTGGCCACTGCAGTGAATTATCGAACCCAGGAGAGAGATGGTGGGTGCTCTGGGAGGAACGGTTGGAGAAAGGACTGGAGGGAGGCAACATGTCTGGCCTGGCAGTAATAGGCCTTGGGTTACTGCTGGTAACCCTGTCTTCCCTTTGTGGAATTAGAGGAGGTTGGAACATGTGGCCTCCTTGCCGTTTTCGCAACATCTAATTTTGTTAATTTAGCTTTTTGCACAAGGGATTTTCCTCACATACTACTAAAAGTTGTTTTTACTCAAAACCATTGGTTTGCTAATATATGTATATACATATATATACACTCATTTAGCATTTATTCATTCATTCACTCATCTAAGGAATAGACTGATTATCATGTATCAGGATAGTTCTAAGCATTGGCCATTCTGAATGAAAAAAAAGAAACCCTGATGTAACTGAAGCCATCAATTAAGTACAGAAATCATAAGGATAAAAATAGATGTGTTACATTGGTTTAAATTCATATTTTAAACGCATTTTGGTTGCATTAATAGCCTAAAATGTTTTATGAAATGACAGTTACCTTGAGAAGAATAAAGGGTCAGGATATTTTCATGTATGGTGTAGCTCAACTGCAATATTTTAGAAATCTTACTTCTTAGAGAAAACATATTTCTAAGTTGAAAATACGACTCATAATTTCTGTGATTTTTAAAATTTAAATGAAAACATATCTATATATATATAAATAAATAGCTGGTTCATAAAGGCAGATATAATGCTTTACATTCATGTTGTTGTTAGATGCTGTTGCGTCGTTTCTGACTCTTAGCGACCGCATGCACAGCAGAACAAAACACTGCCCGATCCCACGCCAGCTCCATGATCCTTGCTATACTTGAGCTCATTATCGCAGCCACAATGTCAATCCATCTCATTGAAGGCCTTTCCCTCTTTTGTTGACCTTTACATTCATATTCCTGTAATATTCTACAGAATTAGTTTCAATTTGTTGATCACTAATTATTAGGAAGAATGTTTAAGTAGCATGTGTGCCAAAACTAAAATCATTTTTGGCACAATTGCTTTGGCAACCAGAAGAATGAACTAAATAACTCTATCCAACAAGTTAAATCACTTAGTTATGTGGTGGTTCACTTTGAAGCTAAATGATCCTGATGGATTTATAAGATAAATTTAAATGCACAAATTACAAGAGCTGACTTAAGATATGATAATGTTAGGCGTTTGATAATTCCTGCCCTCAAAAATCTCTGCATCTTTAGTTAACTGAAATGAAAATGCCAGTTTCCATGAAGACTTGTGCAACCATGAAAGTAGATCCATTGCTGTCTTCTGAAAATAGTCCTGCTTGTAGATGTTCTGTGGGCCACTCCTTTGTTTTAAGATAATGACAGTAGTTATATTACTACTACCAATAATAACAGAAATAGCTAATATCTATTGTTTAGAGACAACAATAGTGCTAATCATTGAAACAATGTTTTCCATTTATTGACATTCTACACCAAGTACTTTTCAAAATTCTTTGTGTTCATTGTTTCATTTAATTATCCAAACAATTCAAGGTTTGTACTGTTGGAACTGAAATGCAATGGGAGAGTAAGTTATATAGTTATGCAACCAGTAGAAGAGGTCTTGGGTTTAGCTCAGATTTAACCAAATTTGAAGCCTTTTCTGTAATCCCACATTTGCAAAAATCTTCCCCCATTTCTACTCATAGAGCTCCTATCAAAGGTCAATGAAAAGTGATCATGTAATTTTAGAATTGTTGTTGTTGTTGTTAGGTGCCATGGAGTCACTTCTGACTCATCGCAACCCCATCCACGGCAGAACGAGAAACTGCCCGATCCCGCACGAGCTCCATGATCCTTGCTATACTTGAGCCCATTGTTGCAGCCATTGTGTCAATCCATCTTGTTGAAGGCCTACCCCTCTTTTGTCGACCCTCCACCCTACCAAGCATGACATCCTTTTCCAGGGAATGGTCCCCTCTGATAACATGACCAAAGTAGGTGAGACAAAGTCTGTCCATCCTCACTTCCAAGGAGCATTCTGGCTGCACTTCCTCCAGGACAGATCTGTTAGTTCTTCTGGCAGTCCATGGTACCTTCAGCATTCTTCACCAGCACCACAACTCAAAACCATCAACTCTTCTTCTGTCTTCCTTATTCATTGTCCAGCTCTCACATGCATACGAGGCAACTGGAAATATCATGGCCTGTGTCAGGCGCACCTTAGTCCTCAAGGAGATATCATTGCTCCTCAGCACTTGAAAGAGTTCCTTCGCAGCCAACCTACCCAGTGCTACATGTC
>NW_006921716.1:5323487-5326823 GCF_000298275.1 Orycteropus afer afer | reverse complement strand
ATCAGCAAATGGAGGTCTTGAAAGCTTTACCTTATCCATATGAGTAAGGCTGATTTTACTCTGATAATGCAGCTCTTTCCCAGTCTTACTTTGAGAGCCTTCTAAGCTAAGTGACAAATCTTCCTCCTCTGTATTGGACAATGTTTCTGGACTATTCATAAATTTGCACAGTAATGTATCAGACAGTGTTTCTCTGCAAGGTTTTCTCTGGCCAATTCTTTGAGAAGTGGATGGCCTCCTCCTTCTTCCCAGTCTGTCTCAGCCTGTAAGCTGGGCTGATACCTGTGCAACAGGTGCACCCTACTGGGTTTGAAACACCAGTGGTTCAGCCTCAAGACTCACAGCAACACATCACCACAGTAGGACAAACAGACAAGTTAGTCTCTCTTAGCTGTTGGAAACCCCTCCATCCATCCTTACCTGGATCCCTGCAGTTGACTCCTTTTCTGTCCTCTCCCTGCCTTCCCACCTCGCTCCTTGTAGGGCATGGCCTGTTTTCCCTCTTTTCACCTGGGTGCCTGTGGCTGACTCCTCAATCTGTTCTAGTCCCCTTTGCCTTTTATTGTCCTCTACCTGCTTACCACCTCGCTGCCTGTTCTTAGGTCCCTGGAATATAATTTTAGTATTATCCAAGATTTATTTTAATATTAGGCCAGAGATGTAGAAATCCACATGCTTTGAAATAATACTTTTATTTAAATACTAGTATATAGCATTTCAAGGACTCTGGGTGGTGTAAACAGTTTATGACTGATTACTAACCTAATGGTTGACAGTTTGAACTCACAAGGAGGCTCCATGGAAGAAAGACTGATTGGTCTGTTTCTGTAAAGATTACAGCCAAGAAAACCCTGTGGAGCAGGGTTCTAATCTTTAGCACATTAGGTCTCCACGAGTTAAAACTGAACAAATGGTGAGAGTTTGGTGTGTGTTTTTGTTTGTTTGTTTGATTGATTATATAGTATTTTAGGAGACTATAAATTATCAAGAGTAGATGGGTGTATACTTTTTCCAAAGATGAGCTTCTATGACTCTACTTCTGTTGTAGGTAACGTTGCTAGAAGTCAGAACCAACTCAACAGCACCTAAGAGCAACAACAATCTCAATTAATATAAATGTTTGTTCTCATTTAACCTTTAACAATCACTGTATATTATGTTTCCAATCATATTGAGTAGTACTTCGTGGAGATGATTAGTTTAATTAGACATTTACCTATTGATCAACAATTATTTTTTAGTATTTACTTTCTGCAAGGAAAGGAGCTCTGGGTACAGTGGTTAAGTGCTTGCCTGCCACCCCAAAAGTTGACAATTTGAACCCACCAGCTGTTCTATGACGGAAAGATATGGTAGTCTGCTTCCATAAAGATTACAGCCTTTGAAACCCAATGGGGGCAGTTCTACTCTTTCATATAGGGGCGCTATGAGTTGGAATCTATTTGACAGCAACATTTGATATATTGAGTTTGTGCAAGGAAGTGAAGATAAACACCCTAGATTTAAAATACTGAGCCAGATATGCTATCTGCCTCCATGGGATTTATATATAGTAGCTGAGACATACATTAACCCAATAATCAGTCTCTCTCTTTCTCTTTCTAACATACAAACACACACACATACATACACGTGAATAAAAGGGAACTTTTTAGTCCTGTCTCATGCATTTCTGGGTACAAGATTCTACCCTCACCGGTGACCACAACAGTAGCAAATTTCCTGAATGGCTATCATAATGATCTTTTGTTGTCAACATTGGCCTCAGGGGACATGTGAAGGGAAACTCATAGGTCCCAGGTGGGCAGAAAAGATGAATGGAACTGACTTCCAGGAATGTGTGTGCACCCCCAGGGAACTGCAAACTATTTCGAAAAGGGATCCTGGGAGAAAAGACTGGGTTTTCTTGTATGAGCATTTGGAGGGTCAGAGAACAAATTTTGGGGTTTAATTTAACATGACCTAATTTATTCTTAAAGGTTATTGAAACTTGGTATATACCAGTTTGAGTTGAATGAATAAATATATTGTTCCTAACTATCTCCCTGTAGCTCCTTTTTATACTTTGCTCAAAAGCTTGGTTTGCTGCTTACAAGAATAAATACCAGTAACAGACAAAGACAAATACACACACTCACAGAGGGATAGAGAAAACCATTTTTAAAATGAGGTCTCTAGAGCAAGACAAGATTTAACTTCTTCCATTCTCCAAGCTGGAGCCTGCAACAGTCTATCTATTAATAGCATCTCCTAGCATTAAACACTCTGCAGATGTTGATTTTCTCCACACATCCAAATCTGTTATCAATTATCTAAGTTTTCGTTTTGAGAGGCTGAAAGGAAAGAGTATTTACCGTAGTGCTATGTTAGCATTTCCTTCCAGCGTCAGCAAGGTTGTAGTAATTTTTGCATAAAATATTTTAAAAAATTCAATGTAAGTATATTCCTTGTGGAGTTTATTAAAATTCAGTGTCTATAGTGAAGCACAGAGTTCCAGCATTGCACAGCAATTGCACCTGTGAAATTTTTAAATTCAGGAGAATGGAAATAGTTAACAGTAGGTCCAATCAAAATTCAAGAAGGGGAAGATTAAGGATAGGAAGGAGAAAAAAATGATGTGTGTGTTTTTCACATTCAGGGAGAGAGCATTAGTTAACAGCAAATACACAATTGCTTAATAGAGTTCATTTGTTGTTGTTGTTATTAGGTGCCATTGAGTCAGTTCTGACCCATTGTTGTTGTTGTTAGGTGCCGTCAAGTTGTCTCTGACTCATAGTGACCTTATGCACAGCTAAATGAAACACTGCCCAGCTCCTCGATCCTTGCTACACTTGAGCCCATCACCGCAGCCACTGTGTCAATCCATCTCTTTGAGGGCCTTCCCCTCTTTCGTAGACCGTCCACCTTCCCAAGCATGACATCCTTCTCCAGGGAATGGTCCCTTCTGATAACATGACCAAAGTAGGTGAGAGGAAGTCTGACCATTCTTGCTTCCAAGGAGCATTCCGGCTGCACTTCCTCCAGGACAGATTTGTTAGATCTTTTAGCAGTCCATGATACTTTCAGCATTCTTCATCAGAACCACAACTCAAAAGCATCAATAATTCTTTGGCCTTCCTTATTCATTGTCCAGCTCTCACATGCATATGAGGTGATTGAAAATACCATGGCTTGTGCCAGGTGCACCTTAGTCCTCAGGGAGACATCTTTGCTCTTCAGCACTTGAAAGAGATCCTTTGCAGCCAATTTTCCCAGTGCTATATGTCATCTGAGGAGCTCTGGTAGCATAGTGCCTAAAGCATTTGACTGCTAACCAGAGGCTGGCAGTTCAAATCC
>NW_006921716.1:5321553-5323092 GCF_000298275.1 Orycteropus afer afer | reverse complement strand
ATGATTCTTCCTCCAATCCTGATGCCACGTTTTTCTTCATATAGTCCAGCTTCTTGGATTATTTGCTCAGCATATAGATTGAATAAATATGGGAAAAGGATACAACCCTGATGCACTCCCCTTTGTTTTAAACCTTGTAGTGTCCCCTTGTTCAGTTTGAATGACAGCCTCTTGGTCTATGGACAGGTTCCTCATGAGTACATTTAAGTGTTCTGGAATTCCCATTCTTCTCAATGTTACCCATAATTTACTATGATCCACATAATTGAATGCTTTTGCATAGTCAACAAAACACAAGTAAACATCTTTCTGGTGTTCTTTGCTTTCAGCCAAGATCCATCTGACAGCAGCAATGGTATTCCTCAATAGAGTTCATTTATGGAGCCTAGGACCTTTTGTGGCACAGTGATTAAGGCATTTGGCTGCTAGCCAATAGGTCAGTGGTTTGAACCCATCAATCCCTCAGTGGGGAAAAAGGTGGGGTAGTCTGCTTCTGGAAATATTTACAGCCTTGGACACCCTGTGGAGTAGTTCTACTCAGTTCTGAGTCAGTCCTATAGGGTTTCTGTGAGTCAGAATCAACTCAATGGTAGTAGATTTATATGGAGCCCTAGTGGTGCAGTGGTTTTAAGTGCCTGGTAGGTAAGAAAAAGGCTGTGCTTAACCTATCAATCACTCCATGACAGAAAGATGTGGCAGTATCTTCTGTAAAGATTACAGCCTTGGAAACTATTAGGCAGCTGTATTCTGTCCTAGAGTTGCTATGGCCTGGATGGAAACATTTTTTGGGGAGAGGGTATATAGGGCCGCTATGGATCAGAAATCCATTGAATGGTAATAGGTTTGGTTTTGTGGGTTTATTTTGGGCTCCAGGTATAGTGATTTGAAATGAGATTTTCATTTATTCATAAGCAAAGAAATAAAGCATCATGTAAGCATGGAATGATCATATTTTATTTTCTTTTATTCTAATTTTGGAAGAACTTTTGCATGTGAATATTTGATATACCCTCCATGATTATGAACATATGTTAGAGAAAAAAGGAAGAGACCTGATTAGCTATTTCATCTGTTCAATGAATTCTCCCTAAATGTGCATTTGATCAAAATTTTAAGAGAAAACAATTCAATGCATGCTTATATTTCAAATGTTATCCTTGATTTAAACAATAAAGTAGACTATATTATCCTGTCTAACTGAGCTTGAATGTGGCTGAAGCCTATCTTATTTGTATACACTTGCATCTAAGAAATAGTATATAGTTCTTAGTAACATTTTATGAGAAAATTTTTGGCAACAGAAAAGAAGGGTCTAGGTGGTGATTGGTTACTAAAGATTGTTCAACAGGTTTCTTCCTTGGCATAAAAACAGATAATTTAAATTGAAAAGTTTATGTCTATTTGTGGGTAGGGGTGATCCAGATCCTAAGAAACTCCATCCTTCCTTCTGAGTCAGGCCTACAACAAAATTCTGGGAGAATGTCTGTGCTTTTGACTTTAAAGCTGCTTCTTTAAAGAGATGAGTGTCTGTGGAGACTA
>NW_006921716.1:5288618-5320983 GCF_000298275.1 Orycteropus afer afer | reverse complement strand
ACCATGGAATTGATTGCCAGTCTCATCATGGGGAATAACTACCACCAGCTGCCCAGCCACTCAACCAGGCCCAACCAAGTTGACACAAAAAACATAACCACCACAGGTAATTAGCCTAAATATTCTCCCACAGATTATCATGAAACAGCAAGCCTGATCATGTTTATCTGACATGTGTAAGAGGAGAGGCATTAAATGGATTTCAAAAGCTAAATTTAATTTCTAGACTGCCTAGCTTTTCATTTGTGTTGTATCTTATTTGTTCCCCATAGCAATCTTGTGAAGGAGATAAAAAAAATGAAGTTCTCAATGTTTAAGTAACTCACCAAAAATTATCCAAGAATTGGTCTCTCTGATCACGGCTGATTGACCTAGAGATGGAAAGTTACTAACATTGTTACAGGAGACTGTCTTCAGGAATTTGGAAGTTTTATTAGGCTTTTCCAGTTTTAGTCTGACTGGAACCTTGAATGTAACATCATGAGTTATCAGGGACCATTTTCCATCATGGTGTCTGGGATGCAGTGGGAGAGAAAGAAGCAAATTCACTAATGGAGCAGACACAAGAGGTGGCTGATAACAGTGCAGTGTATCCTTAACTCTCAGCTTTGGGATTCCATGCACATTTTTGTTCTCTTATAATCTATCTCTCTTTCTACTCAAGCCAGTGTGGACCAGTTTCTTCTGCCAAAATAATTCCAACTGGTATATATATTAAATTCTTAAGAAAGAGAAATATGTAAGAAATCTTTGTCGCATTTGCTTTTGTATACTTTGATTCTTACTATATTCCAAAACTAAGATATTATTTGATGATAATTTAATTTTTAACAAACATTTGTTGAGCTTACTATGAGCCAAGCACTGTTCTAAGTACTTGATCAAAAACATGAAAATTCTTGCTCCTATGCAACTTACTTTTTGGAGGAGGTAGATAGTCTTTCAATCTTGGATAAAGTTGAAAAATAGAATATTTGGAAAGCATATAGGTTGATTTAGAAGTAATCGGCTCAATTTTTCTTAACTATAGAGACCTCTTGAATAAAGAAGTTAAAAGATCTCCAATACAATAATAGAAATGTCACATATTTTGAGTTTATAAGACAAACGATATAATTGGGCATTAAAATATTTCAGACATCTGTATTTTAATGATGTTACTTAATGAAGGAAAGTATATCTTTAGCTTTCAACTTTCATTAATACATACAGTAAGGAGAAACTGCATATAAAAGTTCATTTTAAGGTAACTGAGGAAAAAAGTATTCCATAACATTTCTTGTATGAATGAATGGAAAGTTTCCACTCTTAAAGAGCTGACACCAAAAGGAAGGAAAACTTCACCACATTTTCAACCTTTAAAATTCTGTCATAAACATATTTAGTTTGGATGTTTACTTTAATGTAATTTTTTAAAATTTCACCTACTATCTCTGTATCTCCTGAATTTTTAAGTTTGTTATTTATCTTTCTAGAGTTTTGCAGTAATCTAGGGCTTCCAGACAATTGGGACATAGGGCTCCCAAACCAAATTGATATGAAATAATACAGACCCAATCACTGAGTCAGAATGCATTGTGATCCATGTTCTGCTTTGTGTTTGTGTTCTACATCATTCATTATGCAATCTCCTAAAACTGTAGCTGGTCCTCAATGATATTAAGTCAGCTTGACTCCTGAATATTGCCTTTTCTCGAATGAGCAAGACTCCAGTCTGTCTCAACATACATCCAGATCTGGAATCCACCAGGTCCACAGCTTCAGCTCCAGTTTTCATTTGTTTCTCTTTTGTTTCTGGCCAGCAGACATGGTTATCCTTTTTTTTTTTTTTTTTTTAGTATAGCTATTTTAAAATTTTATTTTCTACTTCTGTGTTTTGTCTACCACTACTTTAATTTTGGAGTGAAGAAAGTATCAAAGGATAAAATCTTGATTAGGAATTCTAAAATGAGGTTCTAAATTAATTTTTCAGACTTGGGCCAGGATAAATGAAAGGCATTATTTTTGAGTAATCAGTTCCTTCCCAATACCCTTGAAATTACATCACATGATTGAAATCCTGAAAACAAACAAATCAAAATATGGTCTGAAATGTTCTCTCATTTCTCTTAAGTTTTCCCATTTGTAACCATATAGCAAAGCCAATTGTATGATTTGACATCTTCAGTGCCTAAGGTACTAGACTGCTAACCAGAAGGCTAGAGGTTCAAACCCACCAGCCACCCTCAGAAGGAAGATTGGGTAATCTACTTCCATAGTGATGTTGTTGTTGTTGTTGTTATGTGCTGTCGAGTTGGCCCCTCCATAGTGATACCACCTTGGAAACCCAAGGAGGGGTTGCTATGAGTCGGGTCTGACTTGACAGCAAATAACAACAACCACAACAAATAATTCAAGGGGCAGGATTACAGGGTTCAGGCCCCTCAAAAGAGTTCTCAACACTAGCAAGAAATTTATCATTGTTGGAGCTGGAAGTACATAGAAGTCATGAATTGATTTTATAATCTGATCACAATAAAGAGGAAATAAATTGTTCAGATGTAAATTTTAGCAAGAGACAGAAATTCAGTTAAGTTTTAGGCTCCATGGCCATAAGGTTACTGTTTTCACCACATCGTACAATTTCTTTTTTCATATTCTTACAAAAATACAAAGAATGTTTGTTGATTATCATCTAAAACATCTAGAAAATGTCTTATTATCCTCATGAGTTAGAATTGATCCAAGTCATACCAGTTTTTGGTATTGACGAAAAAGTGTATTTGCTGAGTATACTTCCTTAAATTCAAGATGATGCTGATGATAGTAGACTTGTTCTTTTAATCAGTTAATTTCAAGTTAAGTATTCATTGAGTGCATTTCACCTTTGCAAGATTAAATATGTTTAGAGTATTGTTATGATTCATAGATATTTATTAAAAACTGCAATTTTTTATAATTGCTTAACATCCAGCTTTTAGGTTTTTAGAGTTATGGACATTTATATAACTCATGCATTCACCTTTTTTTCATTGCAAATGTGTATTGAGTGCCTATTATATGGTAGGCTCTGTGATAGATACTGGGGATATGATACTGAACAAATACATACATTTTTCCTGCACTCATGGAACTGATACTTTTGTAGAGAAGATAGAATATAACCAAGTAATTACTGTTGTTGTGTTGTTAGGTGCTGTTGAGTCAGCAGAATGAAATATTGCCTGGTCCTGCGTCAGCCTCATGATTCTTGCTATACCTGAGCCTATAGTTACAGCCACTGTGCCAATCCCCTTTTTCACTGACCCTCCACTTTATCAAGCATGATATCCTTCTCCAGAGAATGTTACCTCTGACAACATCCCCAAAGTAGGTAGACAGTCTGGCCTTTCTCACCTCCAAGGAGCATTGCTGCTGCACTTCTTCCAGGACAGATTTGCTATTTCTTCTGGCAGCTCATGGTACTGTCAGTACTCTGTTGCCAACACCACAACTCAAAAGCATAAACTTTTCTTTGGTCATCCTTATTCATTGTCCAGCTTTCACATGCACACGAGGCAATTAAAAACACCATGGCTTGGGTTTGGTGAACCTTAGTCTTTAAAGAGACATCTTTGCTCTTCAGCACTTTAAAGAGGTCTTTTGCAACAGATTTTCCCAGTGTAATACATTGGCTGATTTCTTTTTTTAATAAATTTTGTTGAAATATAATTTATATACAGTGAAATACACAAAACCAAAGTGACATGGGTCAATCCTTTTTTTCTTTTTCTTTCTTTTTTTTTTTTTGCAGTGTTCCTTCCCCTCTGCTCCCACCCTTGGTAACCAACAAATAATTTTTCCTTTGGTACATAAACCTTTCCTTGACTTTTTGCAATAATGAACTAATACTATATTTGTCCTTCTGTGATTGACTTATTTCACTCAGCATAGTGTCCTCCAAGTTCATCTGTGTTATGTGTTGTTTTCCAGATTCTACATTATGCTTTAGTGTTGCATAGTATTTCATTGTGTGTATGTCCCATAGTTTGGTTATCTATTCTTCTGTTGATGGGAACCCAGGTTGTTTCTATCTTTTGGCTATCGTAAATAGTGCTGCGATGAACATGGGTGTGCGTATGTCTGTTCTTGTCCTGGCTCTCAATTCTTTAGGATATATACCTAGTAGTGGGATTGCTGGGTCAAATGGTATTTCTAATTCCAACATTTTAAGGGATCACCATACTGCTTTCCACAGTGGTTGCATCATTTGACAGTCCTGCCAACAATGCATGAGAGTCCCAGTCTTTCCACGTCCTCGCCAGCAGTTGTTATTTTCTATCTTGTTGAACTTTGAGACTAGTGCTGGGGTAAGACGGTATCTTATTGTTTAGATTTGCATCTCTCAAATGGCTATTGATCGTGAATATTTCTTCATGTGTTTGTTGGCCACCTGAATATCCTCTTTGATGAAGCATCTATGCATGTCTTCTGCCCATTTTTAAATTGGATTGTTTGTCTTTTTGTTGTTGAAGTGTTGGAGTTTTCTATAAATTTTAGAGATAATCCTTTGTCAGTTATATCATTGCTGAATATTTTTTCCCAATCTGTAGGTTCTCTTTTGACTCTCTTGGAGAAGTCTTTCGAAGCACATAAAAATTTAATTTTCAGAAGGGCCCATTCATCTAGTTTATCTTAAGCTGTTTGTGCATTTTGGGTTATGCTTGAGAGCCTATTTATGCCATAAATTAGGGCCCCTAAATGGCGTAGTGCCTAAAGCAGTTGACTGCTAGCCAGAAGGCTGGCGGTTCAAATCCACCAGTCACTCCTCAGCAAGAAGACTGGGCAATCTAATTCTGTAGAGATACTGTGTTGGAAACCCAAGGAGGGGTAGCTATTAGTCATTTGACTAGATGGCAGTGAGTTTGGGTTTTTGGTTTATTTTTTCCTTGAGGAACTTTATAACTTTAGGTTTCACATTTAAGTCTGATCCATTTGGAGTTCGTTTTTGTGTATGGTGTGAGGTACAGATCTTGTTTCATTTTTCTGCAAAGGGAAATCCAGTTTTGCCAGCACCATTTGTTAAAAAGACTACCTCTTGCCCATTTAATGGATTTCAACCATTTGGCAAAAATCAGCTGACCATAGGTTGATGGATGTATTTCTGGGTTCTCAGTTCTGTTCCACTGGTCAATGTGTCTGTCATTGTACCAATACTAGGCTGTTTTGACTAATGTGGCTATAGAATAGATTTTGAGATCTGGGAGTGTGAGGCCACCTACTTTGTTCTTCTTCAGTAGTGCTTTACATATTTGAAGTCTCTTTCTTTTCAATATAAAATTACTGATTGTTTTTTCTATATCCTTAAAAAATACTGATGGGATCTGTATTGGGATTGCATTGAATGTATAAATTGATTTGGGTAGTATTAATATTTTCACAACCTTCAATCTTCTTACCCATGAACATCAGTGTTCTTCCATTTATGTAGATCTTGTATGGTTTCTTGGAGTACTGATTTGTAATTTTCTTTGTACAGGTCTTTTGTGTCCCTAATGAGATTTATTCCCAAGTATTTTATTTTTTTGGTAGCTATTGTAAATGATATTTATTTCTTTACTTCTTTTTCAAAATCTCTTTGCTTGTATAGAGGAATCCAACTGATTTTTTGTATGTTGGTCTTGTATCCAGCCCCTATACTAAACCTCTCAGTTAGTTCCGGAAGTTTTTTTGCTGAGTCTCTCAGGTTTTCCATGTATAGGATCATATCATCAGCAAAGAGGGATAGTTTGACTTCTTCCTTACCAATTTGGATGCCATTGATTTCCCTTTCTTGCCTTATTGCCCTGGCTAGGACTTAAAATAAAAAGTTGAATAGAAGCGATGATAGAGGGCATGCTTGCCTAGTTCCTGTTTGCAAGGGAAATGGTTTCAGTCTCTCTCCCTTAAGAATAACGTTGACACTTTGTTTTGCATATATGCCCTTTATTATGTTGAGGAATGTCCCTTCTATTCCTATTTTGCTGAGAGTTTTTGTCTCGAATGGATGTTGGACTTTATCAAATGCCTTTTCTGCATTAATTGATATGATCATGTGGTTCTTCTCCTTTGTTTTATTTACATGGTGGATGATGTTGATTGTTTTTCTAATGTTGAACCATCCCAGCATAGCTGATATGAACCCCACTTGGTCATGATGAATAATTTTCTTGATATGTTGTTGGAGTCTATTGGCTAGGAATTTGTTGAAGATTTTTGCATCTATATTCATGAGGGATATTGGTCTGTAGTTTTCCTTCTGAGGGATGTCTTTGCCTGACTTTGGTATCAAGTTTATGCTTGCTTCATAAAATGAATTTGGGAAGATTCCATTCTTTTCTATGTTCTGGGATAGTCTGAGTAGGATTGGTATCAGTTCTTCTCTGAATGTTTAGTGGAATTTGGCAGTGAAACCATCTAGGCCTGGGCTTTTTTTTTGTTGGTAATTTATTTTATGACCTGTTCAATTTCTTCTTTTGTTATGGATCTGTTTAAATTTTCCACCTCAGCCTCTGTTAGTTAAGGTAAATAGTATGTTTCTAAAAATCTGTCCATTTCTTCTAGATTTTTTATTTGTTAGAGTATAGGTCTTCATAGTATCCTGATATTATCCTTTTAATTTCTGGTGGTTCTGTTGCTTCTGTTACCTAATCCATTTCTTATTCTTGTTATTTGTATTCTCTCCTTCTTTTCCTTTGTTAAATTTGCCAGTTGTTTGTCAATTTTATTTATCTTTTCCAAGAACCAACATTTAGTCTTGTTGATTTTTTCTATTGTCTTTATACTTTCTGCTTTATTTATTTCTCGTCAAATCTTTATTATTTCTTTTTCTTCTGGTGACTGTAGGCTTTTTATTTTTTTGCTGCTTTTTTTCTAATTATTGGAAATGTTGGGCTAAGATGTTGATTGCGGCTATTTCTTCTTTTTTGATATGTACATTTATTGCTATTAATTGTCCTCTGATCACTGCTTTTTGCTGTGTCCAAAGATTTTGGTATGTTGTGTTTTCATTCTCGTTTGATTGAAGGAATTTTTTCATTCCTTTTTTATTCCTTCTATTACCCAGCTGTTTTTGAGGAGGATGTTGTTCAGTTTCCACATGTTTGCTCTTTTTTCCATTCATCTTCCTATTGTTGATCTCTAATTTTACAGCATTGTAATCTGACAAGATGCTTCACAGTATTTCAATGTTTTTAAATTTATCGAGGCTTGCTTTGTGGTCTAACATATGGTCTATCCTAGAGAATGTTCCATGTGCAATAGAAAAGAATATATGTTGGCTGTTTTGGGGTGAAGTGCTCTGTAGATGTCTATAAGGTCAGGTTGGTGGATTGTATTGTTTAGCTATTTTGCATCTCTGTTTAGTTTCTTTCCAGTTGTTCTATCTGTGATTGAAAGTGAAAATGGTGTATTAAAGTCTCCTAATGACTGTGGAGTCATCTGTTTATTTTTTTCAGTTCTGTTAGAGTCTGATTTATATATTTTGGGGCTCTTTTATTGACTGCATAGATATTATTGTTGTGTCCTCTTGTTCAATTGATCTTTTAATCATTATGTAACACCCTTCCTTGTCTCTTATGGTGGTTTTTGTCTTAAAGTCAATTTTTTTCAGAAATCAATATTGCCACTCCTGCTGTTTTATGGATGCCATTTGCTTGATATATTTTTCTAATATTTGATTTTTAGTCTATTTTTGTCTTTGTTTCCAAGATGTGTCTCTTGTAGACAGCATATTGATGGGTTATGTTTTCTCATCCAGTGTGCAACTCTCCATCTCTTGAGTGGTGCATTTAATCCATTGACATTCAATGTAACTATCAACTACTATGAATTTGTTGCTGTCATTTTGTTATTTGTTTTTTATTGTGGTCTTGCTGAATTCTTTGTTCCACATAATTTTCTGTGCTGAGTTCTTTTTGTTTATAAATTATGTTACCACTTCCTTCATTGCTATTGTTTTAGTATTTGCTAAATATTTGTGCTTGTCTTCTTTTTAATTTTGCTGTGAAGGTTTATCATTTTTCTTTGAGGTTACCCTGTGGTTTATAATTTTCTTCCTAGTTTAGAACTGTCCATTCTATCTTGCAGTTATTTTTACTTCCCTACCATTTAGTAGTTCTGTAACTACACAATTTTCTCCTTCTTTTTGTTTTGTCACTGTCTTCATTTGTTAATTGATGTGTCTGGTTCCCTGTTTATTTACTTTGGATACTTCCATAACTGGAAGTATCTGGGTTATATCATCATGTGTGTAAATGGTTGGTTGTTGTTTGCTGCTGTTGGTTCTCTGTCCAAAGGGCTGCCTTTAGCATCTCTTGTAAGGTTGGTCTGGTTTTAACAAATTCTCTTAATTTTTGCTTATCAGGAAATGTCCTAATTTCACCATCATACTTGAGGGACAATTTAGCTGGGTATATAATTCTTGGTTGGATTTTTTTTCTTTGAGGGTTTTATATATACTATTGTGTTCTCACCTGCATGGGTTCTGCTGAGAAACCCAAGCTTAGTCTTATTGGTTGCCCCTTGTAGGTAACTTTTCATTTTTTCCTTGTTGTTTTCAGGATTCTTTCTTTGTCTTTGGTTTTGGTGAGTCTGATGATGATATGTCTTAGTGATTTTCTTTTGGGGTCTATCCTGTTTGGGGTTCGATGAAGTTCTTGAATGGATATATTCTCATCTTTCATCATACCAGGAAAATTCTCTTCCAACAAATCTTCAACAATGTTGTTCGTGGTTTTATTTGTCTCTTCCTGTTCTGGAATTCCAATTACATAGGTTCTTCCTTTTGATAGTATCCCACACGAACCTTAGGCTTTCTTCATTTTGTTTTGATTTTTTTTTTTCTGATTAACCCCTTTCCAAAAAAGTATTGAGGTATTTTTCTTCAGTCTAATTCTGTCTTCCATTGATTCAATTCTACTCCTTTGCCCATTTAATGTGTGATCTATTTCTGAAAATTTAATATTAATCTTCTGGATTTCTATCTGTAGATTTTGTATTATTTCTAATTTTTCAATTTTTTTTTTTTGTCATTTTGTTCTTGTATTGTCTTTCCAAATTTTTCTAGGGTTTTGTCTATGTTTTCCTCAATTTTGTTAGTGTTTTCCTTGATCTGTCTCTCAATCCATTGAATGTACTTAAATATAACTCTTTTGAATTCCTTATCAGGGAGTGCCAGTGCTCCTTCTTCCTCAGGGATGTGTTTTGGGTCTGTATATTTCTCCCTTGTTTCTCCTGCTTTATCTTGCTTCTTTGTGTGGAGTGTGATGCTCTGTTGTCTCCGAGGCATTGTGACATTTTTGTGTTTATATTTAATTGGTGATTGTACATTGTAGTTACTTATCCAAGATTTTCATTTTCTTTGTTTTGTTTGGATATTATCTAAGTAAGCAGGGTACTGTGCTCCTCTATTTGATAGTTGGCGG
This sequence comes from Orycteropus afer afer, assembly GCF_000298275.1. Lineage (NCBI taxonomy): Eukaryota > Metazoa > Chordata > Mammalia > Tubulidentata > Orycteropodidae > Orycteropus > Orycteropus afer. Next base: position 5,311,561 of record NW_006921716.1, on the reverse strand, counting down.
CACTTGTACATTCACCACCTCTCTCCTTTCCTGTTTTCGGCCTCCCATATGTCCCTGCTGTCCTTGGCAAATGGAGCCTATTCCTAGGTCCCTGGAATCTGAATGAGAATACTATTGATTTAAATATCCAAATGACTGTCACTGGTAAACATTCAAAATGGCTGCACCCTCGGTCATTTAAATATCCAAAATGGCCACCACTTTTAAACAGTCAAAATGACTGCACCATCCAGACAGGAGAAAGTCCATAGCTTAGGTTGTCTCCCTCCTTGCTGTTTCTTTTCCTAGTTATCAGTCACCAGTACAGTCATCCCTGCAGCCCTTGGTGACCGGTACTGACCTTGGGTCAATTCTCAGGTCCCAACACCACTTGGAAATATTCAGTCTACTGTTGCCATCAGAGGGACTGACAGTCTGCAGCTCCATCTGTTTCTATACTGATTGTTTTTATTGAGGTTTTTGCACTAGTTGGTGCCCAATCCACTTCTGTATACTTCCTTTCAAAGCTCAGGGCTCCAGGATTATCTTCTGTATCTCTGTCAACTGGTTTCTCTTTTGTTTGTTGAAGAAGGTCTGTGTGGCTTGTCTGCTTATTCCACCACCTTAGCAGAATTCCCATTGTCTGATTTCTTGACTGATGCTTCCATGGGTGTCAGTTGTGGAAACAGGTAATATGAAATCCTTGACAACTTCAATCTTTTCTCCATTTATCACGATGCTGCTTATTGGTACAGTTTTGAATATTTATGTTTTCTTTTTGTTGCAGTGTAATCCATACTTCAGACTGTAGTCTTTAATCTTCATCAGTAAGTGCTTGAAGTCATCTTCACTTTGAGCCAGCAAGGTGGTGTCATCTGCATATCGCAGGTTGTTAATGAGTCTTCCTCAAATCTTGATGCCATGTTCTTTTTCATATAGTCCAGCTTCTCGGATTATTTGCTTGGCATATAGATTGAATAAGTATGGTGAAAGGATACAACCCTGATGCACTCCCTTCCTGATTTTAAACCATGCACTATCCCCTTGTTCTGGTTGAATGACAACCTCCTGGTCTATGCACAGGTTCTTCATGAGTACAATTCATTGTTCTGGAATTCTCATTCTTCTCAATGTGATCTGTAACTTGTTATGATCCACACAGTCAAATGCTTTTTCATAGTCATTAAAACATAAGTAAGCATCTTTCTGGTATTACTTGCTTTTAGCCAAGAGATTTCTGATAATGAGTATTAGATAAATTAAAATTAAAACTATTATAAGTATTACGATGAAATGATACAAGTGCTGTGAGAGAATAATCAGAGGATTTAACTGAATTGGGGATTCAACAAGGCTTCTCTGGGGAGGACATCTGAAGATTTTGTAGAAGTACATTCAATGAGAATTGGAAATTCCAAATCACTAAAACTGAAAAGATTACATCAAATATTTATTCTACACGTAAGGTAAGCCAAAAGTTATAATATGGAGTATTACACTAAATGTTTGTAATACTGCCTGTATACAATGTTCTGATTATGCCAAGTGTCAGACTTTGGACAGAGTATATTACTAGGAAATAAAGCTTGGAGAATTTGTGAAAGAAGATTTCCTGTTGAACAAACTGACTGGACATTTGAATTTATCTCCAATTCTCTTTGAAACCTCAGACAACAGTAAAGGATACAAATGCTATAAATCCACAAAGACAAAGAATAATAGTTACAAAAAGAAACAAACACACACACACAAGATTAAGTGGCTGAGAGATTCCAAGAAAATCTGGAAAGATGGACACTTTGTGCTGTATTTTGAGGATACTGAGTGTTTCACACATAGTTTTATGGGATAATTAGATTATATGTACATTTTAAAAAATTGTATGCAAAGAAGGGTATATTTGTAGGTGTGTGTGTATGTTCTGATTAGCCAAAGAAGTGGAGTATAGTAGAAATATATATATATATATATATATATATATATATATATATATATATATATATATATTTTTTTTTTTTTTAAGATTTTTTATTATACCCAGTATACCAGAATTCAATAAATAATTGTGGCATAATAATACTAATAAAGCCCACAGAGAATTAGGATTTGCCTCATTAGACACATTACTGTTTTTTAAATACAAGGAAATCTTATTTGATGATATATTTTCTAAATTTCTCTGAGAAGCTAGATGTCTATACAAAGTCAAGGCAATGTTAAAGTGTATATCATATATAATGCAACAAATGAGGCAAATAATTTGGATTTGTTTCCACAGAATAAACCATTTGATATTTCTGTATTTTTCATGGCAGATTAGGTTTGATCATGGTGGATTATTATAGTCTTTCTGAGTCATTAAGAGCTATTACTGACATGTACCAAAGAGTTTTGAAGCTTTGCCATTATTATTAAAACATATAATTTGTAGATAAAAGTAAAAGCATGAAGCTTGTCAAATATCCTTTCATTTCTTATTGGAAAGAGGAATAAAATTCTTCACTTCAGTGTTGAATTATTATAACTTAGAGAAAGCAGTAGAAAAATAGATATTTAAAAAAGAAAATGCTATCTCAATATTTGCAGAGGAACTGTGGCAACCTTTATCAATGATTTCCATATCTGCTCATTCTTGTCTTCCCAACAACACGGGGGAATCCTCTTTCCAGACCTCTCTGAAGTTACAAAAGACCATGTGGCCAGTTCTAGCCAATGAAATGTAAATGAAATTGATGCATCTTCTATCTGAGCTGAAGCTTTTAAGATCAAATGTGCCACCTTCATAAGCTCTCTTCACCTTTGGAGGTGACCAGGAGGGTCATTGATTGAAACAGTAGTACTCAAAAATGAAGCATACTGAATTCCTGGCCCAGATGGGTTCAATGGAGAATTCTACCAAACATTTGGAGAAGAGCTGACACCAATCCTACTCAAATGATTCCAGAACATAGAAAAGGATGGAATCCTCCCAAATTCATTTTATGAAGGAAGCATAACTCTGATAACAAAACCAGGCAAAGACACCTCTAGAAAGGAAAACTACAGACCAATATCCCTCATGAATATATAGATGCAAAAATCTTCAACAAATTCCTAGCTAATAGACTCCAACAGCATATCAAAAAAATAATACATCATGACCATGTGGAATTCCAGGTATGTAAGATGGTTCAACATTAGAACTACAATCAACATAATCCATCAAATAAGTAAAATAAAGGAAAAGAACCATGTGATCATATCAAGTGATGCAGAAAAACATTTGATAAAATCCAACATCCATTCCTGATAAAAAAAAATCTCTCTGCAAAATAGTAATAGAAGGCAAATACCTCAAAATAATAAAAGGTGTACGTGCAAAACCAATAGCCAACATTATTCTCAATGGAGAGAGACTGAAATCTTCCCTCTGCAGATGGGAGCCAGATGAGGATGCCCTCTATCACCACCTCTATTCCACATTGTATTGGATGTCCCAGACAGGGCAATAAAAATGAAACACCTGGATCTCTGTGATGCTTCATGGAGAAGAGCACCTCTGGGGAGATAATTGCTCTGTATCAGACATTGTGGGCATGAAAAATAAACTTTTGTCTTTTAAGACAGTTTTGTTGCCACTAGCACTTATTATTCTGACTAAAACTGGTATGTCTTATCATGGGGAGTCTGTATAGATTTAATTTTATGAAACAGAACCACAAGTACCACTTTATTTACATGACTTTTAGCTGATTAAATCATGTCATAAACTTATATGATTAACAAGACGTTAGACTATGTGTGTATCTCGGGAGATAGCATATGATGGAGAACCAGTGGCATTGAAGGAAGAAGTCAAGCTGGACTGAAGGAACTGGTAAAAAGCAAGGCTCCAGGAACCAATGGCATACCCACTGAGAAGCTTCAACAAACAGAAGCAACACTGGAAGTACTCACTTGTTTATGCCAAGAAATTTGGAAGACAGCTACCTGGCCAACCAAACAACTGGAAGCAATTCATATTTGAGCCCATTCCAAAGAAAACTGATCCATCAGAATGTGGAAATTATTGAACAATATCATTAATATAATATGCATGTAACATTCTGTTGAAAATAATTTATAAATGGTTGCAGCATTACATTGACAAGGAACTGCCAGAAATTCAAACCAGATTCAGAAGAGTATGTGGAAAAGGGGATATTACTGCTGATGTCAGATGGATTTTGGCTGAAAGCAAAGAATATCAGAAAGATGTTTACCTGTACTTTATTGACTATGTAAAGGCATTTGACTGTGTGGTTATAACAAATTTTGGATAACATTGCAAAGAATAGGAATTTCAGAATACTTAATTGTGCTCATGAAGAACCTTTACATAGATCAGGAAGAGGCAGTCTTTTGAAAAGAACAAGGGAATACTGCATGGCTTAGTATCAGAAAAGCTGTATGTGAGGGCTGTATCCATTTGCCATACTTATACAATCTATAAACTGAGCAAATAATCTGAGGAGCAGGACTTTATGAAGAAAAATGTGGCATCAAGATTGGAGAAAGATTCATTAACAACCTGTTATGTGCAAGTGACATAACTTTGGTTGCTGAAAACAAAGAAGACTGGAAGCACACTAACGAAAGTCAAAGAACACAGCCTTCAGTAACATTACATCTTAACTTAAAGAAAACAAAATTCCTCACAACTGAACCAATAAAGAACATCATGATAAATGGAGAAAAGATTGTAGGTACCATATAAGCTGGCAGTGGCTCTGCTCAAAGGCATGGGTCATATGTGTGTGTGTGTGTGTTCTCAACAGTTTCTGGTATAGTATATTTTTAACATTGTGGTCTCAGCAAACTTGATTGTCTCATCAAATTCATCTCAGTAATTTAAACTAAAATTAAATACTTCTGTGAGTATTTTCTTTCCTAGTGACAGATTTCTGTTTTAGATTAAGTGATATCTCTTATTTTCACCCAGGATTTAGACAACATCCATTCTTTTTCTCTTCAGGTACTTATTCTATTAATCATCATCTATCTAATCTAAATCTTCAAATGCTTCCTATTAACCAACTCCTTAAGGATTTCATAAAGTCCTGTGATTCCCCAAATATCTTCCCTCCACCATATCACATGCTCTTAAATGAGGTTTGTTGCCTATTTTCGTTTTGGACTGTCTCCTAGTTTTAATATCAGGTCATGTGAAATTTATAAAATGAATTGGGGGGTGTTTTCCTCTTTTTCTATTCTCAGATACAGTATATGTAATATAGGGATAATCTGTTTCTTGAAGTGTTGGGAATACTCAAATTTAAAATCAACTTGTCATAATTTTTTTATGGGCAAAGGTAGTTTGATAACTACTCAATTTTTCTAATGTTTATTGGTCTGTTAAAGGCATTTCATTTCTTCCTTTGTCAATATTAGTAATCTATATGTTTTTTCCTAAAAATTGACCATTTCATCTAGTTTTCAATTCTTAGGATAATGATACACACTTTGTTGTTGTTGTTGTTATGTGCAGTCAAGTTGGACCCGACTCATAGCAACCCCTCCTTGGGTTTCCAAGGTGGTATCACTATGAAAGTAGGTTGCCCAACCTTCCTTCTGAGTAGTGGCTTGGTGGGTTTGAACCACCAGCCTTCTGGTTAGCAGTCTGGTTAGCCTTAGGCACTACACTACGAGCAAAAACTTGAAGCATTTAGTTGATGAAGACCAAAGAAATCGAAGATCTCATATTTTGGTCAAATTATCAGGAGGGACCACTCCCTGGAAAAGAATACCATGCTTGGTAAAGTGAAAGGTCAGCAAAAAAGGGGAAGGCCATCAGTGACATGGATTGACACAGCAGCTGCAATGATGGGCTCAAGCATAGCAATGATTTTGAGAATGATGCATGACCAGGCAGTGTTTTGTTTTGTTTAATATTTTTGTTTGTAAATGGGGACAATGGTAGAATTTGCCTTATAAAATTGTTAAGAAGATTAAATGAAATAATTTATGTAAATTACATAGTAGTGCCTGTCAATACACTGAACACTGTGAAAATGATCTGCTTTCATTATTATTTGTACAAGCATTCAGGAGAAAAAGAAATTCCTGGGAAGGGAGCTGTGGATACAAAAGTAAGTGAAAGAGAGAGAAGATAAGACTGGAATAGGGATAGAAATGTAGGGTCCCATGGGATCAGAAACTACACAATTCATTCAGCTCTGTCCTGGTGTCTGCTCCTATACCTGGGTACACATTACCCAGTCAACAAATATGGGTAAAATTAATGATTACAAAAGATGCACTATCTAGGCATTGACTAAAGTGTGATGTCAGAGACATAGAAAAGAGGAAACACTTTTCAAAATGTGTCTAAAATCAAAAGAATTATCCCAAACATATTTAATAGGAGTCCCTTGGTGGCACAGAAGGTTAAGTAGTTGACTTCAAGTGAAGGATTGGTGATTTGAACGCACTCAGAGACACCTCAGGAGACAGACCTTGTGATCTGCTTTTGGAAGTTCACAGCTTTGGAGACCCTAGGAAGCAGTTGTATCCTGCACTGATGAATTTGTCATGAGCTGGAATCAACTAGCTGGCAACTAGCAACAGGAAACATGGGTTCTTGAGAGGAACAAAAATTGGTATTTTGGAAAAGAGAAAAGTAATTATCTTTGTTTTCATTTTACTCCTATCTATAGATTTTTTTGTTGTTGTTGTTGTTGTTGTTGTTTTCTGAGATGTGTTTCCTTCTTTAGCGTCAGCTGGAAGCCATGAAAGGCAGTCCCAGGTCTAGGCCATTGGAACAGTTGTTATACCAGGTAAGTGAGGTATCTCAATGTAATTCTACAGATAATCTTTCTATTATAGGATATTCATGAACTTTGGGTTGCTTATATAATGAATTCGATAAACTGAAATGACAGGTAATGAGAGAGAGAATGAGAATCTGTTGCCTATTTCATATGTATATACATATTGCAAAAACGGCAAGGAGGCCACGTGTTCTGACCTCCTCTAATCCCACAAGAGGAAGACAGAATCACCATCAACAGTTGAAGGCCTATTCCTGCCAGGCCAGACATGCTGCCTCCCTCCAGCCCTTTCTCCAACCGTTCCTCACAAAGCACCCACCACCTCTCTCCTGGATTCAATGATTCACTGCAGTGGCCACACAGAACTCACAGATTATGAGGTTTATTAGGGATGCACCAGACTACAATTTGAGTTCAGGAAAAAATGCTTAGTCTTGCTCCCAGCCCACCATCTCTCAGCCAAGTCTCTCACAGTCTCTCCCCCAGCAGTGCATGTCCCTCAGTGTCTCAGCAATGCATGTCTCTTGTGTCTCTTTCCTAGCAGTACGTGTCTCTTTCCGGGGTGCGTGTCTCTTTCAGCAGCACGTCTTCCTCAACCAGCAGTCAGAGAGAGTTCTGCCACTAGGAGGCCTCCTTTTGAGCTTGGCAGAGTGGCCAAACCAACCAATCATAACAACAGAATTCTAAGCACCTGAGAGTGAGCCTGCCATAATATTGCGTTGTGCCACACCCAACAGAAATAACCCAGGTGGATAACATTTACAATCAGGAGCTCCTCAGTTGCTCATTCCACCACTGAGTTTACAATGACTTATGGGTAGAAAAGCCATACTAAGTAATTTACTACACTGCACATATATACACACACACACATATATATATATATGGGAGCTCTGGTAGCATAGTGGCTAAGGCACTTGACTGCTAACCAGAAGGCTGGCGGTTCAAACCCACCAGCCACTCCTCGGAAGGAAGATGGGGCAATCTACTTCGGTAGTGATACTGCCTCGGAATCCCAAGGAGGGGTCTCTATGAGTCAGGTCTGACTCAACGGCATATAACAACAACATATATGTATATATATATTTAATTTATCCTTATATTATCTCTTCCAGGTAGATGAAACAGGTATTATTTTCCTCCATTTATAGAAAAAGAAACAATACAAGCAAGTTTTGGTAATTTTCTTGAGATCAATCATGTATTAATGTGGGCTCAGAATGTGAACAAAGGCTCTAGGGTCTATACACTTTCCACCATTATATCTGCTGGTATAATGTCAAAATAATAGACAGAGATTATTAAAGTCAAGGAAACAATCAGTATCTCTTTCTTAATGTGACAAACTGACACCATATATGTGAAAGACCCTGATTTGATTGATCTGAGGGCCATGGTGAGCCCACAATTACTCAGAGACTCTAGGCCTGGAGTCTAGTTAGCAGGTGCTTAGCTGGACTTGAACACTTGTGCAGATGTCAGCAGATGGGCATTGACAAGATGGCAGCATGACTATCAAGCTGTCTTATCACATAGCCCAGAAAAATATCCTATTACTGTTTCTATCTGGATCACAGCTCAGGATTATTGTCCATTACCATTTTCAACATAAATATTTAATTATCTAAGCTCCATTGTAAAATACTAGAAACATCCTTAATTTTAGAAAAGTGCCCAAGCCACGGGCTGTCTTCCAGCTCATTGATTCCTAGCCACACTGAAGTTCTTTAAGATTCAGTATTCCTGATCTGATTCTTTTATGTGCTATGAAGGAACAGGCTGCTTTAAATTTATGGAGCATTCTCCACTGAAATAAGTCAACTCGTCCTATACTGTACTCCAAAATCTCCTTATTTTCCAAAATACATGGGGTGCAAGGGCAAGTTCTGCAACCAATTTTGGCTTCTTCATTGTATCAGTAAACTTGGGCTATGTGATAAATCATCCCTAAACTTAGTGGCTTAAAAAGCAAGCATTTATTAACTCATGTTTCTGTGTTTTGACAACTTGGGCTTGGATAATGGTGAATGGTCTCACTCACTTATACATCTGTATTCAATTGACAATTAGTGGTCTCATTCCCATGACTGGATAAAAGAACCATAGAATATGATATGACATGCTTGTCTGCAGGTAGAAACAGAAATGTTAAAAATAAGTAGCATCTGGTTAATTATAAAGCAGGTTCCCAGATCAAAATGAAAGCATAGACCCTGTTCATGAATGTATAGAGTCAAGTTCAGGAAAGGCATGGTTGCAGAGATTTAACGTATAATAATGTAGGTAGGGGAGCTCTGGTAGCGTTGTGCCTAAGGCACTTGACTGCTAACCAGAAGTCTGGCGGTTCAAACCCACCAGCCACTCCTCGGAAGGAAGATGGGGCTATCTACTTCCATAATGATACTGCCTCAGAAACCCAAGGAGGGGTCCCTATGAGTCGGGACCGACTCGACGGCACATAACAACAACAACAACAACAATGTAGATAGAGCTGCTTGCTGTACTCTTAGATTGACCACAGCCTGATTCCTGTCCAACTGACTGCATGTCTAGAGTCTATCTAAATAGAAGCACAGGTAGTTTCCCCATCTCCTGTCTGCTATGTTCCAAGTATCCCTTCAGCCTTACCCCTCCTATCAGTCATTCAGAGCTGAGGTAGCCAGAGACCATAAGCCAGTTTTCAATGACTACAAGAAGTCTTTTCCCTTTACCTCAGTGTGTGGCACAAACATTAGCATTTTTGTGCTCTGTGGTTTTTAAAATATTGGAAAGCATAATCCATTCAGATAAACAAAAAGATATTGACCATCTATTACAATCTACTATAACATTTTTCATAGACAGCTGTTATATTTCTCTGACAATCCATAGGTGGTTATTGTTAGGAGCTGTCGAGTCAGCTCCAATTCATAGCGACCTATGCAAAACAGAGTGAAATACTGTCTGAGCCTGCACCAGCTCCACAATGCCTGCCACACCCAAGTCCATCGTTGCAGCCCTTGTCTCAATCCATCTCGCTGAGGGCCTTCTCCCCCCCCCTTTTTTTTTTTTGACCTTCCACTTTACCAAACATGATATCCTTCTCCAGGGAATGGTCCCTTCTGACAACATGACCAAAGTAGGTAAGATGAAGTCTGGCCATTCTCCTTTCCAAGGAGCATTCTGGCTGCACTGCTTCCAGGACAGATTTGTTAGTTCTTCTAGCAGTCCATGGTACTTTCAATATTCTTTGCCAACAAACACTACAGCTCAAATCATCGACTTCTCTTCAGTCTTCCTTATTTATTGTTCAGCTTTCACATGCATATGAGGTGATTGAAAACACTATGGCTTGGGTTAGGTGCACCTTAGTCTTCAAAGAGACACCTTTGCTCTTCAGCACTTTAAAGAGGTCTTTTGCAGCAGATTTGCTCAGTGCAATACAACATCTGATTTCTTGACTGCTGCCTCCTTGGTGTTGATTGTGAAACCAAGTAATATGAAATCTTTGACAACTTCAATCTTTTATCCATTTATCATGATGCTGCTTATTGGTCCCTAGGAAGGAAGATTGGGCAATCTACTTCTGCAGTGATACTGCCTCGGCAACCCAAGGTGGGGTCACTATGAGTTGGGTCTGACTCGACGGCACATCACAACAACAACAACAACAACAACAACAACAACAACAAGCTTATTGGTCCAGCTGTGAGGAATTTCATTTTCTTTATGTTGAGATGTAATCCATACTGAAGACTGTGGTCTTTAATCTTCATCAGTAAGTGTTTCATGTCATCTTCATTTTCAGGAAGCAAGGTTGTGTTGTCTGCATATCGCAGGCTATTAATGGATCTTCCTCCAATCCTAATGCCATGTTCTTCTTCATATAGTCCAACTTCTTTGATTATTTGTTTTGCATGCAGATTGAATAACTATGGTGAAAGGATATAACCATGACACACTCCTTTCCTGATTTTAAACCATGCAGTATCCCTTTGTTCTATTCAAACAATAGCCCATGATTCTAGAGAGACAAAATCATAATGATGAGTTTCCAAATTGGTTCTCACTGATTCTTTTTTTGGTTCTCCAATTTGATTAATCATAAAGGCACTCGTGACTCTGCCTCCATTAGTAAAGAGGCCCTTGCTGACCCATGTTGTGAGGTGGCAACATTAATATGGAAAATAACACCACCAAAGTGAGGCTCTGGGTGATTGCCTGTTTGATATTTTTCTGCTATTTTGTCAGCATGAGGAGTATAAGGAAGCTGGTTTGTTGGTCCTACTTATGCTAGACAAGGTGGTGAAAGAGTGAAATGAGTTCAGGGCTGATGAGTCACAACTCAAGCACTGCATAAAAGACCTCCATGTTTCCAATTGTGCCCTGAAAGAAAGCCTTATTTCTTCTAGTAACAGAGCTGATATTGCCAAAAAACAAACCTAGATTCTTATGGTAAGGGTGGCTGAATAATAACGCCAATTGAATTGACAACCCAGAATCATGCCTGAAGTTAAAGTGAGGGCCTTGATTGGGAAGAAATGGAATCCTGAAATCTGGGATGGGGCCAGACAGTCAGGGAAATGGGGACATGGAGGCTCTAAATTTTGTTGATACCCTCCTGTGAACAGCACCATCCCTCCCATCTGAAGAGATTACCATAAAACCATTATCCCTTCCACCTCCATTTGATGAAATTACCTCAACTGTTCTTGCTGACATCCTGAGGCAGATGCCGTGGAAGACATTGCTGAATGTTGTCACAATTGCCCCAACTACCCATTCTTGCTTCTAGACCTATAACTAGACTTAAGTCCAAGCGAGCCCCAAAAGGTGAAGGACAAAATTTGCTACCAAGAGAGTGGGGTGCTACTCTGACAGATACCTAAAATATGGAAACAGGAGTAAAGTCTGTCCTTGCCCTGAGATCCCAGTGCTGCAACCCTGGCAGAGAGACCTTGGCAGCAGCTAAACTGAGAGACCGGCATGAGACAATGATGGCCTTAGCAGCCCATGGAGCAAGAAAGCTGAGTGTCTTTTGGGCAGGAAGATTCCTGATAGGGTGGGTTGCCTTTGGGTATTAATCAGTAGAAGCTGAGAGATCAAGGAAATGGGAAGCAGAGCTGCCTCATCCTCAAAGGACTATGAACTTTTGGTGTGGAACTACCACAGCCTCCTAGGTTTCAAAGAGTCAGACCTTCACCAAAGTGGTTCTGGAGTGTGGGGTTGCTTGTTCATGTCGGAAGGTGGGATGGGGCCATAGCCGTTGCTCAAAAGTGAGGTGGCAGGGCTTCTATGTCCAAGATGTAGAGGAACTGGGCCTGCAAAGCCAAAAGGGTGAGGTTTCCGCTCAGATGAACTATGGGACTGGAGCCATCCAATGAAGGAGATTTGTACAGATGTCACCCAATGAAGATCTGTATAGGTGCCAAGTTGACAAAGTGTAGAATTGTGTTGTTGTTGTTATGTGCCGTCGAGTCATACCTGACTCATAGCGACCCCTCCTTGGGTTTCCGAGGCAGTATCACTACGGAAGTAGGATTGCCCAACCTTCCTTCCGAGGAGTGGCTGGTGGGTTCAGCTTGGCTGGGTTTGGTTTTGAGGGGCTGGGCAGCTGGATATAGTTATTCCTCATGATGAGATTGGTAATCAACTCCATGGTGGAATCCACTACAGCAGCTGAGCAGCTGCCTTAGGGACGTGGTCTGCTTCCAGTATATAAGGATCTGTCTAGTTTTGGCACACTTGAATCCTGCATGTAGCTGAGTCATTGTTCAGCAGCCTACCATGTTGTCTACCGATCCTTGGAATTGTAATGGACTTGAATTAGTGGCCTGATGTGTGGTTTGATAATTTTGGGACTGTGCCACTTTATTTGTTGAACTTTGGTTTTCTAGCTTCAGCAGTTAGCGACTGCATGAGTGAAGGGACACCTCCAGGTTCAGTGGGCTAGGACCAAGAGCCAAAACCCAAGATCAAGGGGCTTTCACCCAGCCCTTGGAGCTGGTACTTTGAATTCAGACTTCTAGCCTCCAAAACTGTAAGAGAATAAACTCCTATTTGTTAAAGTCATGCATTTGTGGTATTTTGTGTTAGAGCAGCATGAAGTGACCAAAACAAAGTTTTATATATATATGCGTGTGTGTGTGTGTGTAAATATATTTAGAGAAATATATGAGAAATATAAGGGCTATCTCTGGTGGTGTAGTTGGTAAGACATTCAGCTGCTAACCAGAAGGTCAATGGTTCAAACCCACCAACTACTCCATAGGAAGAAGATGAGGCAATCTGCTTTTGTAAAGATTTATAGCCTTGAAAACCCAATTAGGGTCACTATGAGTTGGAATTAACTTGATGGCAGTGGGTTTGGGTTTTTTTGTATATACATACAGATTATATATATATATATATATATATATATATAAACTAAAACTCACTGCCATTGTGTCATTTCCGACTCATAGCAACCTCTCCTTGGATTTCTGAAGCAGTATCTCTGTGGAAGTAGATTGTCCAATCTTTCTTCTGAGGAGTGGCTGGTGGGTTTGAACTGGCAGCCTTCTGGTTAGCAATCAAATGCCTTAGGTACCATGCCACTAGAGCTCATATATATATATGTGTGTGTGTGTATGTGTGTGTTTGTGTGTGTGTGTATGTTCCCATTAACATGTAAGTTCTGAGAGGTCATGAGCTCTGTCTGTTAGTCATGTCTGGATCCTCTTTCTTAAATAGTACCTCACATTTACCTGACGTTCATTAAATATTTGTGGAATGAAGCTTTCAGATCCTTGCTGGAGGTACAATCATGAATATAACATGTCTCCTGCCCTTGAGGCTTGCAGGCTGGAAGACAAGCTAGTAGTCCATATAGTTCCTTGGCTGCATATCTATCTTAATGGACTCTGAATGAGATAGAATAGCGAATATGATCTTTAGTGAATCTGCTGCCACTGCCTGGAGTCTTTAATGAATCCTCAAGATGATTTCCGGAACAAAACATGCTCCTCTTGGCCTCCCTACAGAGCATTCATGTGGCTCTCTTGGCAGCTCACCCAACCATGTAGAAGGAGATATCCCCAGACTACATGCTTGATGAGCCTCCTCTAATAAGAGGAAATGTACAAAGTGAACTTTATTATAGGTTAAAGGTTATGTTTTCTCTACCATTACAGAATCATTCACACAGAATAATTTTAGTCAGACCAATTGCCTGCCAAGTAGAATGATGGAGACTGAGGATCTGAGCAGAAATTATGGCCTATAATGGTTTTCTGCTTCATGTGCAGAAACAGCCTCCAGCTGGATCTAGTAGAGCCAGACTAAATTACATTTGATTCATCTACTTTGTTGCAATTGGTCTGTATAACTCTATGGCAGGGACCCAGAACCGCAATGCTTTTTGTTCGCATGGAATTAAAATGGTGTGTAGTAAGTTAGATCGAATATTTTAATCTTTTTTTTTCCTTTTTTACTCTGGTCATTTAAAATCAGGAATAACTTTACACACAAAATGATATCATGGGATTTTAATGCCTTCTACATATTTAAGTAGTTGGATCATTTATAGAGATTGTTTTGGCTAAAATTGATTTTTAATTATGACTTCATAATAGTAATATATTTTAAAGTGTGATTATTATGTGCCATATAATCTGATATGTGTTTTGCAATCATTAGCTCCTTAAATCCTACAAAAAAACTCATTAAAATAGGTATTATTATCAGCTCATTAACAACTGACTATTTTGGGATTAGTGACCTTAAGTAGCCTGCCTAAAGTCATCACTGAATAAGAAAAGCTGAGATTTGAGTTCAAGCAGTTGGAGCAAAAATTGGTGCTATTACCCAACCTTCTTTCTTCCTTCCCTCCTTTCCTCCCTTCCTCCTTCCCACCCTTTCTTAATTCCATCCTTCCCTTCCTTCCTTAATGCAACAACTATTTCTTGAGTACTTACTCTTTTATGGACTTAAACACAAAGAAGCATGCATTTCAGACATTCAAGACCTTATAAACAAGGGAGGAAAAGAATTATGTAAATAAAATTTAGTTCAAAATATGGAAAATGATCTAATGGATTTATGTATGAGGTATTTCAGGCTTAGTATATTGCAAACACTATGATGTCAGCTTTCATAATTCTGTTGACCACTCTATTCTCAGATTGAGAACACTACATTGAACCTATTGTTGTTGTTGTTATTTGCCATCGATTCGGCCCCGACTCATAGCGACCCCTCCTTGGGTTTCTGAGGCAGTATCACTACAGAAGTAGGAATGCCCAACCTTCCTTCCGAGGAGTGGCTATAGGTGTTCAAAAATATCTGTTGCTTGAATCACTGAAAGCAGTCTCAAAGAGATAATATTTGACTTGACCAGGCCTATTGGAAGTTCCAAAAAAAATATTTTTTAAAAATTACCAAACATTTGTCCAATAAGGTGCTTTACTATATTCCCACCATATCTTTAAGCACTTTGCAAATGTTGTTGTTGTTGTTATGTACCGTCAAGTCGGACCCGACTCATAGTGACCCTTCCTTGTGTTTCCAAGGCAGTATCACTACAAAAGTAGATTGCCCCATCTTCCTTCCGAGGAGTGGCTGGTAGGTTTGAACCACCAGCCTTCTGGTTAGCAGTCAATTGCCTTAGGCACTATGCCACCACATAGAAAATGCCCATAAAAATTGTTGTTAGCTGACCTCAAGTTGAGTTGCCTCCGATTCATGGCAACCCCATGAACAGAAACAAAATGCTACCCAGTCTTGGGCCATCTCCATAAGTGGTTTCTGATCTGACAGTCGTGATCCACAGGGTTTCCACTGGCTGATTTTCTGAAGCAGACTGCTCGGCCTTTCTTCCTAGTCTGTCTTAGTTTGAAAGCTCCACTGAGACTTGCTCAGCATCAGAGCCACACACACGCTTCCACTGACAGACAAGTGGGTGCCTGAGCATGGGTGCATGGGGCAGAAATCAAACCAAGAGCCCCTGCAGGGCAGGCAAGAATTCTACTATCGTTGCCTTCATAATAATCATCAGCTCCATTTTCCAGATAAGAACCTGGATTCACAGTGGGATAATTTGCTACAGACAGAATACAGCAGACTCAAACACATATAGTCTGGTTTCAGGATGTACGCTGGGCGTTCCTGCCCATGTTCTCCAGCTGTTGAACTTTCAAAACTCCTACTTATCTTCTCTTTCTAAATGTTCTTTCCTTTTGGCTGGTTGTGTATGAAGAGGCAGTTTCATCCCCATTTCATTAATGATGGGGAATTGGCCATTTGGGACATTATATATATATATTTGGCTTTTTATAAACTCTTGTCACATGTCAACATGTCACACTTGGGGTACAATGTGCACCCAAGCACCCAATACTGTTGTGTGTTCTCAGGAATTTGCAGTTCTTTTATTTCTAACTGGCCTCCACCTTTCTATCTTCATAATTTTTTTAAGTTGTCCATTTAAATTTTTACTTATAACTTCATCCACATCAGAATGAAGTCAGACACTAAGCACAATAGATTGAAGTGGTCCTTAGGTTGTTGTTTACAGTATTATCATTGGGTCAAATGCTAGCTGATATATGCCCTAGTGTTCCTGAGTGAAACATTAGGAAGCAGATCTTGCCTTGAATGCTGGACCTTCTAATTGTAATTATGTAATTTTGGGCAAGTTATTTAACCTCTAGTTATCTGTCACTTCATCTGCATACTAAAATAATAATATCCATTACAAAAGGTTTCATAAGACAATGAATATAATGTACTTAGCACTGTCTCTGGCTCAGTAAATGGCGGTTACTATTTAGATAGCTCTAATTATGGAGACTGATTGTCCTGTTTCTGGACTCACAATTCTGTCTGTTATGTCTTAGCAAACATGACTTTTCTCCTAAGAAAAGATTCCTATCTCCCTTTGTCCTGGGATTTTTTGTTAAGATTTATAGGGCTGTGTTCTCTGACATCAGCCACTTGAATCCTTATGATAAAAATTCCATGCCATTAACTCATCTTGTTAATAGCTCACCAGTTGTTGTTAGTGCCATGTAGTCACTTTCCACTCATAGTGACCTCATGTACAACAGAACGAATCATGATCCAGTCTTGTGCCATCCTCACAATCATCATTATACTTGAGCCCATTGTTGTAGCCACTGTGCCATTCCAGCTCATCAAGGGTCTTCTTTTTCAATGACCATCTACTTTACCAAGCATGATGTCCTTCTCCAGGGACTGGTCCCTCCCTGATAGCATGTCCAAATTATGAAAGGCAATGTCTTCACTGCTGTGTAGAAAATAAATTTGCTCTGTAAACTGTCACCCAAATCACATTTTTTAAAAAAAGATGTTAATGACTTAAAGAAAAAAAGAAAGAAAGAAAAGAAAAGAAAGGCAAAGTCTTGCCATCCTCACTTCTAAGAAGCATACGGCTGTGCTTCCTCCAAGACAGATTGTTTTCATTCTTCTGGCAGTCCATGGTACTTTCAATATTCTTCTCCAGAACCACTATTCAAAGAAATCAATTCTTCTGCAGTATTCCTTTTTCATTGTCCAGCCTTCACAGGCATTGCTCACTAGAGGAAACAAAAATTTCTCAGCCTGAAATTTATAGTTTGCTATATTTTGGTCCCTTTATCTTATAGTAGCCCCTGGATGGTGCAAACTATTAAGCTCTTGACTACCAGCCAAAAACTTGGTGGTTTGGATCCACCTACAGGCATCTCAGGAGACAGGCCTGCTGGTCAAGTTCCAAATGACCACAGCCTTGACAACCCTATGGTGCAGGTCTACTCTGCACATGGGATCACTATGAGTCAGAATTGACTCACTAGCTATTAACAATAGCAAGAAAAATTTATCTCTCTGAGATATGCTCCCTTTTTGCTTTTGGTGGCAGGTTGGGGAAGGGGTGACAGGTGCCATGTCTGGCCACAAAGGTTGCAAGAAGAAGCCCCTAAAACAAACCAAGAAGCAGACCAAGGAAATGGAGAAGATAAAGCTTTCAAGGAGAACCAAAAAGAAGAGCAGAAGAAACTCAAGGAGCTGAAAGCAAAAGCTGTGGGGAAGGGCCCCCTGGCCACAGGTGGAATGAAGAAATCTGGCAAAAAATAAGCTGCTTTTTTTTTTTTTTGTGACTGAGGCTATGGTGATCCTTGACTCCATTCCTTTCAAACATCTGGATTCTCTGCTATAATATGTTGCCACCTGTAATTAGAATGAAGTGTTGTCTTAGAACCTGTTGTACATTTAGGAATAAACTTCTGTAAAAAAGAAAGAAAGAAAGAAAATGAAATTAAAAAAAAGGAGGAGCAAAAATCACTGTTCTTTACCCTCAAATATACATAACATGTCCTCCCTACTTGAGAGAACATCTCATTTGTCCTTTGCATTTCTTTCAAATTTCAACTTAAAACCTATTTTTTATATTAGGTTTTCTACAACTTTTCTAACTTTTCTAGCTCATTTTCACTGATCCTGTGTTAGTTGAATTGGATCATAAAAAACAATCACTGAATGATACAGAGTATGGATTTATTATAGGAATCTGATCTTGCATAAGTGTAGGGCCTAGTTAAACATCTTACATACAGCAGCTGTTGGTTCTGCAGATGAAGTCAGCAGGGCAGGAAGTAAGGAAAAACAGATAGACATGGTGTGGGGAAACCAAGGACAATAAAACCCACAAGGACTAGCTAGAACCCACATAGCTGTCTCACTACCAGTAAACCTCCAATTTTGATTATGGGGTAACCTGACGAAAAGCGGGTGTTCTTTGTCACAGAGCTAAACATGTACCTGGCCAAGATTTAGAGGAGCATAAGGAGGAGATCCAGTGGGAGATGGGGAAACTGAATCTGAGTGCTACCCCAAACCAAAGCTGTGAGTCAGATCAGTGACCGTGTTCCTCAAGGACAAAAGAGCCTACGACCTACTTCAGCCTTCTGAGCAAAAAGTGGATATGCCTGCTGCTTCAGCTCCGCTTTTGATACCTCATGCAAAATGTTTTTCATGGCTCACACTAATCAAGAGCCATACATGGAATATAATTCTGGGAAATGCATTTCCAGTTTAGAAAAGTTGGCACAGAACAAAATGATTGCACTTTACTCCTTGCAGCATGGCAATCACACATCTCTTTTAACCATTCTTAATATAACTTCCAAATAGACAAAATAGCCAAATGATGCTTCTGTCTAACATGATACGACTATTCCTTGTACAACTGAAAACATATTAACTCTTCCACATAAAAAACCAACACACTACTATTGAGTCAATTATAACTCACAGCCTCATTGGATTTCCAAGGCTGTGACTCTTTATGGAAGCAGACTGCCATATCTTTCTCCCATGGAGCTGCTAGTGGGTTTAAACTGCTGACCTTTTGGTAAGCAGCTCAGCACTTTAACCACTGTGCCACCAGGGCTCAAATTTTCTTTATCTTCTGGATTAATGCTATTTCACCTGTGGTATTATACACTTAAGGTTAATTACAATTATAATTCTTTTAGATGTTAGAAATGAAAGTGAAAACAAAGTGGTTAAAATACACACGGTATATTCTGCATTCTAAGCCTATTCCTCTTTACCCTCCATTGTGTAGTAGCAACCAGTTTTTTTGTGGTTGTTGTCAGAATTAACGACCATAGCAATTACGGTTACACTTTTTTTTTTCCCACTACCTGTTGATTCATGCTAGGAAGAGCCCAGTGAGTTCAGATGTCAGTCTCAAATTTCAGTCCTTTGATGTCTGGTTCTTTTATTATTTTAATCCCTTCTGATGTCTACTGAATGACTCTTGTTATCTATTTTTCTCATCTGATTATTAAGATCCTCCTCTGCTGAGATTGCCTTTTGGCAAGCATTCACATTTGACACATGTATCTTCATACTTTGTGTCCATTTCGAGACATCCACCCACATACTTCTTCCCCAGAACTCTTTTGTCATCAATTATATTCCTTCCAAGTCCCTGATCATACAGCTGAATCATTAGCCACTGCTTTTAATCAGTGCAGTGTATATCTATACTTATGTTCATCTCTTCCTCCAGGCAAAGGAATTAACGGTATATTGCTCAAAGTTCTATCCATGGGGTAAATTTTTCTTCACTATTATCCTTAAGACCACCAACGAGGGACCATAGTGTTGCAGCCATTCACTTTCAGGTAGTGCCAGTATATTGTGTGGAATGTCTTGTAAATATTTCATGCTTTTCTTCCTGAATTAACTCTCTATTATGCATAGATGCCAGTTGAGAAGGAGAAGGCAATATAACAGGTACATGGGCTGTGGGAATTTGGACTACTTGCTGATGCAACTTACTTGTGCCTTAAGCACAAACTCAATTTCATATCTCCACTTCCACTTGATGATAGAGGGCTATTATGTTCTCTCAACATTATGGATTAGTGGATCAGACAGCACCCAAATGGGTAATTCAAGTCATATGGTAACTTGGTGGTTCACATTAGTTGTTTCTCAAAAAGAATATCTGTAAAGGACAGCATAGCTTTGCTTCAAAATCCTAAGTGTCTACTGTTTGAGTCACTTATACGGCTTGCCAAAAATTCCATATAGATTCCCAATCTGACTAGCACCATCATATCTTATGAGTTATGTTGCTCAAGTGACAGAAAACTTGTTTGGCAGCCTGCATATGTTGTAGGACATTCTCTTATTCTGGGCCCCATCAAAGTTGGGTGCTTTTTGAGTTATTAAGTAAATGGGCAAAGTAAAAGAGCAAAAATGTCACTTTGAAAACAAAGGTGAACCATGGTATTTTCAATAGCCTGATACATATGTGGAAGTTGGATAAAGAATAAGGAAGAACAAAGAAGAATTGATGCATTTGAATTGTGGTGATGGTGAAGAGTATTGAAAATACTGTGAACTGCCAGAAGAATGAACAATTCTGTCTTAGAAGAAGTATAGCCCGAATGCTCTTTACAAGTGAGAATGGCCAGATTTTGTCTCTCATACTCTGGTCATGGGACTAGTCCCTGGAGAAGGATATCATGATTTGTAAAGTTGTTGTTGTTGTTATGTGCTGCCAAGTCAGACTCAACTCGTAGCTACCCTTTCTTGGGTTTCCGAGGCGATATCATTGTGGAAGTAGATTGCCCAACTTTCCTTCCGAGGAGTGGCTGGTGGGTTTGTGAAAAAATGGAAGATGCTCAGTGGCTGCACCAGGCAGTGTGCACTTCTGTTGTACATAGGGTTGCTATGAGCTGGAACTGATTAAAAAACATCCAACAACAACAAGTAAATGAGTCAGCATAGCATCAGCAAATTAGAAATACTCTTCATCTAACATCTGAAAAGTCCTATTAGTGCTCTCTTTTAGTAGCAGTAGGGAATAGATGCAGGAATCTGTCCTTCATTTTGCAAGGATGTCTTGACATGCCCCAAACCATTGGATCTTGTTATGAATTTAGTGTGTCTCCCTAAATGTCATAAAGTGTCATAAATCTTAACCTCTATCAGAGCTGACTAGATGGTACCTAACAACAGCAACAACAACAACAACAATAACAGCAACATGCCTGTGGTTGTAATTCCTATTTGGCAACTAGTTTTATGTTATGTTAATGAGGCAGAATTAGTGTAGGGTGTGTTTTGAGTTAATCTCTTACAAGAGATAAAAAGAATAAATTAGGCAAGCAGAAGTGAAGGAAGAGAGATGCCAAGTCACATGAAGATTACTCAGGAGCAGAAGCTCAAAAGAGACAACAGAGAAAGAAAGCTTTCACTTAGAGTCAGCATGCTGAATTTGGACCAGTAGATTTCTAAACAAGGAGCTCTGGTGGAGTAGTGCCTAAGGTATTTGACTGCTAACCAGAAGATTGGCAATTCAGACCCACCAGCCACTCCATGTAAGGAAGACTGGGCAATCTACTTCCATAAAGATTTACAGCCTTGGAAACCCAAAGGGGGATGAGTCCAAATTGACTTGATGGCAGTGAGCCTTCTAAGTTGTGAGAAAATACATATATGTGAAAGCCACTCATTTGTGGTATTTCTATTATAGTAGCACTAGATAAATAAGGCAGAATTTGGAAACAGGACTGGGGTCCTGATTTAAAAAAAATACCTACAAGGTGGAAGTACTTTTGGATAGAGGCTGGAAGGATTTTAAGGTAATTGGGCATTCTACTTCCATAGTGATACCACCTCGAAAACCCAAGGAGGGGTCACTATGAATTGGATCTGACTCGACAATAGTGAGTTTGGTTTGGTTTTAATAGTAAAAGCTGTTTTGGAAGTTGTCAAAAATGAAACAGAATGCATAAAGATTGATATCCTAGCTGTTAGTGAGCTGAAATGGACTGGTTTTGGTCATTTTGAATCAGACATCCATATGATCTACTATGCCGGAAATAACAAATTAAAGAGGAACATTGTGGCATTCATGTCACAAAGAATGTTTCAAGATCTAACCAGAAATATAATGCTATCAGTGATAGGATAATATCCATACACCTACAAGGAAGATCAGTTAATATGACTATTATTAAATTTACACACCAACCACCAAAGCCAAAGATGAGGAAATTGAAGATTTTTACCAATTTCTGCACTCTGAAATTGAAGATTTTTTTTTTTTACCAACTTCTACAGTCTGAAACCAAATATGTAATCAAGATTTGTTGATTATCACTGGTGAATGGAATGTAAAGTTGGAAACAAAGAAGAATCACTGGTAGTTGGAAAGTATGCCTTGGTGATAGAAATAATGCTGGGGATACCATGATAGAATTTTGCAAAACCAATGACTTATTCATTGCAAATATCTTTTTTTCAACAACACAGATGGTGGCTATATACATGAATTTCACCAGATGAAGTCCAGAGGAATCAGATTGACTATATCTGTGGAATGAGGAGATGCAGAAGCTCAGTATCTTCAGCCAAAACAAGGCCGGGAGATGACTGTGGAACAGATCATCAATTGCTCACATACAAGTTCAAGTTGAAGCTGAACACAATTAATACAAGTCCAGGAGAGCCAAAATATGACCTTGATTAGATATTTTCTGAATTTAGAGACAATCTAAAGAATATATTTGATGAATTGAACAGCAATGACTGAAAACCAGATGAATTGTGGAATGACATCAAGAACATCATCCATGAAGAAAGCAAAAGGTCATTAAAAAGACAGGAAAGGAAGAAAAGACCAAAATGGATGTCAGA
>NW_006921716.1:5244987-5288518 GCF_000298275.1 Orycteropus afer afer | reverse complement strand
TGAATGGAGAGTAGCTAAAGCAAATGGAAGAAATGACAACATAAATGAGCTGAACAGAATATTTCAAAGAGCAGCTCGACCAGATAAAGTCAATTATGATAATGAGATGTGCAAAGACCTGGAGTTAGATAATCAAAAGGGAAGAATATGCTTGACATTCCTCAAGCTGAAAGAATTGAATAAAAAATTTAAGACTTGAGTTGCAATATTGAAAGATTGTATGGGCAAAATATTGAATGATGCAGGAAATATCAAAAGAAGGTGGAAGGAATACACAGTCACTATACCAAAAAGAATTGGTGGATGTTCATCCATTTCAGGAGGTGGCATATGATCAAAAATCAATGGTATTGCAGGAAGAAGTCAAAGCCGCATGGAGGAATTGGCAAAGAACAAGGCTCCAGGAATTGATGGAATACCCATTCAGATGTTCCAACAAACAGATGCTGGGCTGGAGGCATTCACTTATCTATGCCAAAAAATTTGGAAGACAGCTACCTGGCCAACTGATTGAAAGAGATCCAAATTTGTGTCCATTCCAAAGAAAGATGATCCCACCGAATGTGGAAATTATCGAACAATATCATTAATATCACATGCAAGTAAAATCATACTGAAGATAATTCAAAAAAGATTGCAGCAGCATATTGACAGAGAACTTCCAGAAATGTAAGCTGGATTCAGAAGAGGATGTGGAATGAGGCCCATTATTGCTGATGTCAGATGGATCTTGGCTGGAAGCAAAAAATACCAGAAAGATGTTTACTTGTGTTTTATTGACTATGCAAAGGCATTTGATTGTGTGGGTCATAACAAATTATGGGTAACATTGAGAAGAATGGGAATTCTAGAACACTTAATTGTGCTCATGAGGAACCTGTACCTTGACCAGGAGGCTGTCTGTCATTCGAACAGAACAAGGGGACACTGCATGATTTAAAATCAGGAAGGGAGTGCATCAGGGTTGTATCCTTTAACCATACTTATTCACTCTATATATTAAGCAAATAATTTGAGAAGCTGGACAATATGAAGAAGAATGTGCCATCACAATTGGAAGAAGGCTCACTAACAATACTCAGGCAACACAACTTTGCTTGCAGAAAGTGAGGGTGAATTGAAGCACTTACTGAGGAAAATTAAAGACTACAGTCTGCAGTATGGATTACACCTCAACATAAGGAAAATGAAATTCCTCATAACTGGACCAATAAGCAGCATCATGATAAATAGAGAAAGGATTGAAGTTGTCAAAGATTTCATATTACTTGGTTTCACAATCAACACCAATGGAAGCAGCAGGCAAGACATCAGACGACGTAGTGCACTGGGGAAATCTGCTGCAAAAACCTCCTTAAAATACTGAAGAGCAAAGATGATTCTGGGAAGACTAAGGTGCTTAATCTTACATGCTTGATATTTTCAATAGCCTCATATGCATGTGAGAGCTAGATAATGAATAAGGAAGACCAAAGAAGAGTTGATGCTTTTGAGATGTCGTGTTGGCGAAGAATATTGAAAGTATCATGGACTGCCAAAAGAATTAACAAATCTGTCTTGGGAGAGGCACAGCCACAATTCTCCTCAGAAGCAAGAATGACCAGACTCCATCTTACCTACTTTGGTTATGTTGTCAGAAGGTATTATTCCCTGGAGAAGGATATCATGCTTGGTAAAGTGGAGGGCCTACTAAAAAGGGGAAGGCCTTTGATGAGATGGGTTGACATAGTGGCTGCAATGATGCACTCAGGTATAGCAAGGATTGTGAGGCTGGCACAGGACTGAACAGTGTTTCATTCTGCTGTATATAGGGTCGCTGTGAGTTGGTGATGACTTGACAGCACCTAACAACAATAGTAAAAGCCTAGATTGCCTTGAAGAGGTTGCTGATAGGGTTCTGGACACTGAAGGCAATTCTGGTGAGAACTCTCAAGGAAGTGAGGAAAGCTATAGAGAAAGTGTCTATTGTCTTAGAGAATACATTTAGCACCAGCAACAGAATGTTGCTAAAAATGTGGATGTTAAATGTGCTTCTGGTGATGCTTTAAAACAAAATGATGAACATGTGATTTAAACAAGGGCAAGGCTTTTTATGCAGTGGCAAAGAAATTGAATTATGGTCAAATGTCTGGTGGATGGTAGAACTTGTAATTGATGAACTTGGATATCTAGCTGAAGGGTTTCTAAGCAAGATCTTTGAGGGGCTATGTGGTTTCTCCTTGCTGCTTATAATAAAATACATCAAGAAGCAACTGAACTTAAAAATGAACTGTGCAAAATAAAAATAGAACTTAAAGATTTGGAAAATTCTATTGTACAAACTAAGGAAATATGTCCTAGAATGTTCACCAAGGATGTGGCTACACATTTTTTTATTTTTCCAGAAATTTAGCCTGTGACTGATGATCTAACCAACTATCACAGCAGAAAACCCACCCATTTGACTGAAAGGGACAGGGAAAGGACGAAAGGAAAAAACTCTGTCTGCCTCTTGGAATTCTACAGACAGGAAACAAGTCAAAGGAGCTCCATCTGTTGTCCTTCAAGAAATGAAAAAGACCAGCCCTGGAGCAACTCAGAGATCAGCAGAAGGAGCATGGAAAGTAGGGCCTCCTCAGTTTCAAAGAGTAGGGCCATGGTCTCCTTGGTTTCGAAGAGTTGGGTCCTGGCCAACTTGGTTCTGGCAGGTGAGACTGTTGTTTATGGATGCTATAGGCCCAAACTCCTAACACAAAGCTGAGGGGGTGAGGCTGCTATACACAAGGGGCAGAAGACTGGGGCCTGCTAGGACCAAAAGGTGGAGTTTGGAATTCAGATGGACTAGGAAAATGGGGCTATTCAAAGCCAAAGGAGCAGAGTTGCCATGCTAGTGAGCCTGGCAGGTGAAGCTAAAGCCCAGGGCCAAGGATGGGCCAGAATGCAGAATGCATGGCTGACACCCAGAATCTGGAGGGCAGGGCCATTGTCCAGATGGTCTTTTAGAATAGAGGATTATCTTCAAGGTTTGAGAGCTAATGTAATGTGTTCTGTTGGGTTTTGGACTTACTTGGTGCCTGTTATCCATTCTTTTCCTTCAAGTTCTCCCATTTGTAATGGAAATATCTACCTTGTGCCTGTTCCAACATTGTATTTTGGAAACAGATAATTTGTAGTCTATATCTCAATTTCACAGATGAAAAGGAATTTTGCCCCAGGATAGAATACAGCTAAAGTCTTGCACATACTTGATTTAAATGATTCAGAAGATGAGATTTTGGACTTGGAGTTAATTTTGAGATGATGTGAGGGGGTGAAAGTGTTTTGCCTGTGGCAAGGACATGAATTTTTGTAGGACAAAGGGTGAAATGTTATAATCCCACTTGGGAGTTGTTATGTGAATGGGTCCGGATTAGTATAAAATGTCTCTTGAGTTACTCTCTTACAAGAGATAGAAAGAGCAGATTAGGCAAGCAGAGATGGGAGAAGAGAGATGCCAAGCCACAGGAAGATCTTTCAGGAGGAGAAGCTCAAAAGAAACAAGGAACTTCCTCCATAGCTGACAGACAGAAAACCTTCTAGGATTGGCACCATGAATTTAGGCTTTCAGCTTCCTAAACTGTTAGAAAATAAATTTCTGTTTGTGAAAGCCACCCATTTGTGGTATTTCTGTCATAGTAACACTAGATAACTAAGACAGATTCTTGGAATTTTATGAAATGATAGGCTCCTGAGCTTTTGTGAAATTCATTTCCTACCCACTAGGACTTGACAGCACATAACAACAAAAACAACAACAAAAGGATAGATATATCTAAACAGGATGCCTAAGATAGTTGCTACTACTTTCTCATCTTGCTCTAAGAGTTAAATATTGTAAATATAATGGATCATCATGATATCCCACTAGATGGAGAAGCAATTAAAGTCCCTGCAGACTACATTATGATAAAGGGCTGGAGGATCGATATAGTCCTGAGGCAGGATGGTGATGATACACTGTTGGCTCTGCCAACTGAAAATAAGCTGCTTCTGATGATCTTTACTAACAGGTATAGAGCAATTTGCCAGATCAATAAGTCCATATCATATGCCAGGAGATTTTTTTTTTTTTTCCTCTCCAACAAGAAAACTATATCTGAAAGAGCAACTGCAATTGGAGTCACCATCTGGTTAAGTTTTGGGAAATCCACCATCATTCTCCAAGATCCATCTGTCTTCTACATAGGCCAAATAGATAAGCCAAATGGGATGTTTGTTGAAATAACTACTCTTGCATCTTTCAAGTCTTTAATGGTGCCACTAATCTTTACAATCCCCCCCCCAACCAGGAATGCAATATTATTATTTATTTTTTAATTTTTATTGTGATTTGGGTGAAAGTTCACAGACCAAATTCATTTTTCATACAGCAGTTCATACACATTTTGTCTCATGACATTGACTGCAATTTCCCACAATGTAATAGCTCTCCTCCCACTTCCTCCCCATAGTTACCTCTTCCCTGTGTCCTTCCCTCCCATGCACCCTTGCCCCCCAAATTGTCTCCCTGTGCAAAAACTGCCCATCTGTTCTCCCATGACTGATTGCTCTAAGGAGTGAGTATCTACCTGAGGTAAATGTTCACCCCATATGCCTGACTATTGTTTGACTGGAAACCACAGGATTAAGTTCAATTCCAGACCTGAAGGGTGGCTAGGGGCCATAGTCTCAGGGGTCTCGCCAGGCTCTATCAGACCAGCAAACTTGGTCTTTTATTTTATTATTATTTTTTAATGATTTTGAATTTTGAGGAATGCAACCTATTTTTTATTTACTATCTAGGCTTTTTCTGTGAATTCCACTTGACTTTTCCTAACTTAATAACAACTTTCACTCCACAGTTCAAGAATCCAAAGTGAGAATTCTTCCAGTTGCAGTCCATTCCAATCAAGCGTTCTGGAATCTGGGAAATTACCTACAAAGTATTTTTGAGGACTCACTAGCCCACTGTGGAATAGGCCCAAACCAAAACTCCATTGATGTCCTGACCTCCATTGACCTCTGCTATGAGTATGATGAATCACTTTGTTGTCATAGTGATACGAATCACTACGTCTCCAGGAATTAGTTTCAGTTCAGAGCCAGTGTCTAACACTTCCTAAAAAGTCTGATTTTTTTCTTCTTCTGGAATCTACAATTCTCTTATCCTGTTAAAAGACTTCACATCTCTTTGGGAAAAGAATAGAAAGTTTACAGTGTAAGTTTTCATCTATATAATAAGGTTGTTCTTTAAGGGTACCTAGCCTTCCCTTCATTCAAGGTGACCCAGGTCTGCCAGCTAGTTCATGTCTGGGAAATTACTGAGAGGCATGTTTCCTTATTAATAATAATTGAAGTCAGTCTTCTGTTCATCAGATTTAGAAATTTTCTGAGTATACAAACCAAATGATTTTAATAGTCTTACTCATCGATTTTTGTTCTAGGGATACCATGATCAACCAGCCAAATAGATCATTTTACTAACTGCTTTGACTCAGTTGTCCATTACAGTGACTGTGCTCACCTGGGCTTTGGCAATTAAATGCCACAACAGACTTACATTATTCATATTTAATTCAGGAAACTCAGTTCAATGACTATAGTTTCAATTGTCAGTCTGGCCTACTGATAATATCTACCCCAGAACTCTTTAGGAATGCTAGAATTTCCCTCATAGAAATATTTCTCGTGGGCTTAGGAAGAGGAGTGTCCTCTAGAACCTCCCAAGGCATGTATTTAAGCAATATGTTTCAGTTACACATTATAGACTCACTCTAGCATTTCCTTTTACTTGGGCATTTGAATGTCTTCTCCTTTTTTTAAAAAATTTTTTTATTGTGATTTTGGTGAAAGTTTATAAAGCAAATTGGTTTTCCACCCAACAATACACATTCTGTTTTATAAATTCACTGCAGTTCCCACAAGGCAACTGCATTCTTCCCACTTCCTTCCTGCATCCACCATTTCCCTTTGTCTTCCCTTCTCATCCCCTCCCACCTTCCTAGCCCTATTTCTGGGCAAATGCTGTCTTCTGGATCTCATATCACTGATTGTTTTAATGAGTGGGTACCCTTCTGGTATCATTGTTTACCTTACAGGCTTCTCTACCATTTGGCTGAAGGTTGAGCCGTTGGGGTTGACTTCAGTTCCCAGGTTGAAGGGTGTCTAGGGACCATAATCTTGGGGATTCCTCCAGTCTTCAACAGAGCAACAAGCCTGATCTTTTTTATGGTTTTTAATTTTGTTCCACATTTTCCCCCATTCTGTCTGGGACCTCCTATTTGTGATCCCTTTCAGAGCTGTCAGTAGTGCTAGCCAGGCACCATCTACTTCTTCTGGTCTCAGGGTCGTGTAGGCTGAGGTTCCCACAGTCCATTAGTCCCTTGGACTACTTGTTTCCTTACATCTTTGATTTTCTTTGCTCCAGATAAGGATAGACCAATAGTTGCCCCTTAGATGGCCATTCACAACCATTTAAGACCCCAGTTGTTACTTGTCAAAATATGATGTAGAATGCAGAATACTGTCTTTGTGGACTATGTTATGCCAATTAACCTTAGTGGCCCCTGAGACCATGGTCCTGAGCTCCCATGCCCATGACTCATGCCCTCAAGGAATTTCATTATGACTAAGTAGGTTTTGTAACTTTGCCCTCTGAATGATCTGCTAAATTAATGGCTGTATTTGCAGCACATATAGATACACAGGTAGAGATGTCCTCTCTCAACCTATATACATTCATAGTTGTAATCCCATTCACCTTCACACCCCTGTTCAGCTTGGGCAACTATGGACCCACTCATAGCTTATTGGTATTACTCTTACTACAGGATTATGTATGTAATAATATTTACCTTTGTTGTTTTTAACTCTTATGCTCCTCCTTGTGTCTTCATTTGCCTTGGTCATTCGTGCCTATCTCTCCCTTATTGTGTATTGCCTTTCCTTCACCCAAGTTAATGTGGGTCTACCCTTTAGTTAGTGATTTACCCTTTTCCCCTCCCACCCTTGGTGACCTTCAAAGACTGATTCTTTCATTGTGCAAACCTTTTCTTAACTTTTTACAGTAATGATCTCATACAATATTTGTCCTTTTGTGATTGACTAATTTCACTCAGCGTAATGTCCTCTAGGTTCATGCATGTTATGTGGTATTTCATAGATTTATTGCTATTTTTTAATGTTGAATAATATTCCATTGTGGGTATGTACCATGGTTTGTTTATCCATCCATTGATGGACACTTAAATTTCTTCCATATTTTTGCTATTGTGAATAATGCTGTGATGAACATGATCGTGTATATATCTGTTCATGTCATGGCTCTTATTTCTTAGAATATATAGCTAGTAGTGACAATGCTGGATCGTATGGTATTTCTGTTGAAATTTATTAAGGAAGTAACACACCACTTTCCGCAGTGGTTGTACCATTTTACAGACCCACCAGCAGTGCTTTCTTCTGTAGTATTGCAAGGAATTCATGCCATTTTAATTTTATTTAGTGTAGGTCATCTTTGATTCCATGTTTCAGACAACCAACCAGTCAGACTAGTAGAGCCATTTCCACATTGAATCTAGAATCTCTGCTCAATGAGCTCATATTAAGTAATTCATCCTCATACAATTTTATATTTCTTCCACCCTGATCTTAGATCAGTAACATCTAGTCCCACACATATTCTTTGGGTTTCTGTCAATATAAATTGTGGAAATCATACAACTCTTTGGTGTGTATCTCAGCAATGCATAGTATGAAGTTTATTTTCATCCTCTGGAGCCTACTTGGGCTTGAGTTTATGTAGACACCTATTATGGATTGGATAATGTCCCCCAAAATTGTGTGTCTACTTGGCCAAGCCATATTTCTGGTATTATGTAATTATCCTTCATTCTGTGATCTGATGTAATTTCCCTATGTATTCTAAATACTAACTTCCATGAAGTTAATGAGGCAGGAGTAGTAGTAGTTATGTTAACTGCTACAGTATTGTCACAAACGCACTTGGGGTTTGTTTATTTCTTGATGACAAGTGATGACAAACTTTTACAGGGCCAGAAAGTAAATATTTTGGGCTCTGAGGAACATATGTTTGTTCTTTGTTTCAACTACTCAACTTTGTCTTTTCTTGTTGCTGAAAAGCAGCTTATGAAATTGATGACCATCATTGTGTTCCAATAGGGGTGGGTCAGATTTGGCTCATTGACTGTGGTGTACGGACCCTTGGTATAGGAGAGCATAGCTTTGTTTGATTTAATCCTCACCATGTATTAGGGCCTGTTGTTGTTGTTGTTATGTGCCGTCGAGTCAGACCCAACTCATAGCCACCCCTCCTTGGGTTTCCGAGGCAGTATCACTACGGAAGTAGACTGCCCCATCTTCCTTCCGAGGAGTGGCTGGTGGGTTTGAACTCCAGCTTTCTGGTTAGCAGTCAAGTGCCTTAGGCACTGAGCTAGGGCCTAGACTCTGTGAAATGAAATGTTAACTCATGTATGGTTATGGTGCAAATTATTTTTGTCCACTGGAGAGTTGTGTGATGGGTAGAAAAGATAATTGTAACAGTTTTATTTCACCATAAGACATTAACTACTTTTGTATCTTATATTATGATCTTATATCAGTATTCTGTCTTTTATTGAGGTCCATTTCTGCTGTACTTTTTTGAACTGGCTTTACCAGTCTTCTATTTCCTCCACTACTTAATATATATTAACTGTGCATTTGCAGTGAACTCCCATTTTTAACTTTTGGAAAATTGTATTTTTACAATTCTTTAATTATTTCATGTTGAATAAATTTTCTTGTCTCAGATTTTAACTTCCTTTGCCATCAACCACAGACATTAGCACAATGCTGGACCCACACTAAGCATTCAAAAATTTTGTTTGATTTATTCCAAAACTCTAAGTTGTTCTTTAACAATACTCCAAGTATTCTTCAAAGCTTTAGCAGGCATAAAAAGTTATTATCACAATAATGGCTAAGATTTAGTGAACATTTATTATTGCAAGCATTATCATCATAGTTTATATGAATAAACACTGTTAAATCTTTATAATACAATCACCTTATTCAATAAATCTGTCATTATTTCCATTTTTCATGTCTATCTAAGTTTAAAGAAATTGAGTAGTTTTTTCAATGTCATTTTCCATTTCTAAGCTGGTTCCATCACTGGGGGCCAATCTTTAACCCCCTTTATAATAACAGCACCAGCCACTCATCAGAAGGAAGACTGGGCAATCTACTTCTGTAGAGATACTGCCTCAGAAACGCAAGGAGGGGTTGCTATGAGTTGGAAATGACTTGATAGCAGTGAGTTTAGTTTTGGAGTTTTTATAATAACAGCAAATGGTTGACATCATACTTAGCAGGTAAAGGAATGAACAATAGTGTTGGAAAGCCGACATTAGTAGGCTATTTTATTTGCTCTGAAGTTTTTGAGATTTGATTATGTTTCTCAGAGTTTTAGTGAGTAAGTAATATTGTTTCTTCCCACCACAGTTCAGAACCTATTGGGTTGTAAAAGAAAAATGGAGATCAGAATGCTAGCTTTATTTATGATGGCTGTAAGGCTGGGCTTTAGATGTACATGTCCCAGTTGGGCAGACTTACCCACCCTGTCTCAGGTAGCACTGGGCATCTTTCATCAGATGGGCAGAGCCTGCCTTCCTGTACTAGGAGAAAAAGAAGAAAAAGTTGAGCTCAAACAGTTCAAATTGCTCTCTCCATCAGATCAATCAATCCTCCTCCTTTGGGGAGGAGTGAGCTAGGATGCCAGTGAGATCTCAAGCCTTGTACTTCTAGTGTAGCAGCAGCATCATGGGCCCCACTGTTGTTGTTGTTGTTATGTGCCGTCGAGTCGGACCTGACTCATAGCGACCCCTCCTTGGGTTTCCAAGGCGGTCTCACTATGGAAGTAGATTGTCCAACCTTCCTTCTGAGGAGTGGCTGATGGGTTTGAACCACCAGCCTTCTGGTTAGCAGTCAAGTACCTTAAGGCACTAAGCTACCAGAGCTCCTATGGGCCCCACTAAGACCTACTTAATCAGAGACTCTGGGTGGAGGGAGGTCCAGCAATCCGTGTTTTGAGGAGACTTCCAGGTGATTCTGATGCAAACTAAAGATTGAGAAGCACTGCTCAAAAGATATGCAGCACGGAATTAAAGTACAATAGACATTTATTTCTACAATATGTGCTTTCACAGGTGAAAGCCTGTCTTCAGCACTTCACATTGCCAAGGGGGAGTTTTCAGGTTTGTCTTATTTTATAAGTGAATTGCTCATGCTTGATAGTTTACTATTTGTTTGGGAAGTTAAATTCTTTACATTGGAGAATTTGGTTTTTAAAAAACAGTCAAAAATTAATTTGGGAAAGTGGTGTGGGCAGGCCAGTCACTTTCCTCCTTGCCCTCTGCAGCTATGACTTACTGTGGTTTTCATAAAGACAGGTGATTTAACATGCATTTCCACTTCATCTCTGTTTCCTTTTCTATCCATAATTCATTTCCACTCAGGCAGATGCCCTAAAGGGAGAGAAGCACAGAGAGAGAATAATAATGCAGTGTCAGAATGTGATATAGCGATTGGTCCTGAGAAGAGCATTTAATTCGTCGATGGTGGGCTTTCTGGAAATGTCTGCTTCATAGTAACCCAGTGGGTCTATCTCAACCCAAGCTGAAGAATGAGTGCACAAATGAGACAGGTAATAATAATTTAGATACACTTATGGGGCTTCCTTGATACAGTTCACTAGTAGGGTGAAGTCTTTTCTGCAACGCTACTTAATCTAAATGAGACTAATAGATTGGCATGGGAAACGCTCACTATAAAGATGCAATTTTTTTTTTCTTTGCAGGATCATGCTTAAAGGCTAATCCAGGCTACTGAGAAGACCACATTTAGTGACACTGACCAGGTCTGACATATGAAGGGCAGGGAGCTATGTTTGCTGCTTGGCTCATTGCTGTAACACCACTGTGTAACCCAGTGGTGTCTGTCTTGTCATCTAAGTGTGTATCATCTCAAGGTTAGAGTTCAGATTTGCATCAACATAGGAAAGGATTCCTCAGGAGAGAATTTATTTTCATCATTAAGACTGTTAATTTCATAAAGCATCAAAAGCATATGCTATCAGGAAGCAGAAGGTCCTCGTGGAATAAATATCTTAGGAGTGCAACTTTCTTTTTCAGCAATCATTCCCTCTCTACCATAATCAGTAAGTTTGGTCATTACTGGAATTTTTTCTAAGGTAATTCTGGATTCATCTTGGCTTCCAGTACTTCCCTGAGTCATCTACAAATTTTCCCTGCTACTGACAGGACGTATGAGACAAAGGCAGAAAGCAGCCTTTGACTGGTCCTATTGCCAATTGTCATAAGAATTGCTGTGTCTTAAAAAACCGTGGTCTGGAAGTACACTAGCCCCAGGGGGGCTGTTCTGGCCTCAGTTTCCTGTCTCCATTTCCAGAATTCACAGTACCAATTTTACCATACCCAATAGTCAGATTTGGTTCTAGATGTTTCAATCTAAATAAAATAAAACAAACAATGATAGCTCATTAATTAATTTGCAGGAACAGTTATCTACTCATATCCCAATTTCAAGATACATACATTCATTGTTTATTTAGTACTAGTTAGATATTAGGAGCTCTGGTAGCACAGTGCCTAAGGCATTTGACTGCTAACCAGAAGGCTGGTGGTTCAAACCCACCAGCCACTCCTTGGAAGGAAGGTTGGGCAATCCTACTTCCGTAGTGATACTGCCCTCGGAAACCCAAGGAGGGGTCGCTATGAGTTGGATCTCACTCAATGGCAGTGAGTTTTTTTTTGTTGTTGTTGTTTAGTTAGACATTACTATAAATAAACTCACTGTGCTGAGAATCCATCTCCTTTTCCTATTTGCCTGAATAATACCATTTTTCTTATTGTACTTGTCTTTACAATATCTTTTCATTCCTATATAATTCAATATGTGTTGTAACTGTAATTTTACAGATTTGCCATTGCCTGTATTTAAAGTCTGCCACTTCCGGATGGCATACAGGAAAATGTCTTTTTTTTTTCCCATTTGTAAAGTGATTCAAGAATCATGCAGTGGAATGAGTAACTTCTGGGAAGGTTTCCATGCTCAACAAAAATATTATGTTCTAATCTCATTCAGGCCCTGTGGTGTCCTGCTGGTTACAATCATGGAGGGTGGGTAACCCTGCTTTGTCTTAGCCATCCAATTTGCTTCTTGATTTTGACCTCCTTCATCTGTTATCTTAAATTTTAGGCTTTGAACTTCTTCCAGATCTGAATCTATGCTCAGTGGTTGTATTTATGACATAAATATTTAATAACACATCATTCTTAAAAAAAGCATTTCCAGTCATTTTGATTATTTCTAAGTCCCAGTGAGAAAGCAAATAGGATTTCTGTTTTCATTGTAGTGAAGGGGAACTTTGAGATTAAATGACATTACCAAGCAGGCCGGAGGTAGTCTCACAGCAGACGTACCTAAGACTTTTAAAGTTATCTATCTACGTTACCTGACACCTCTCTTAAAATTTTATCATTTGAAACATGATGAATAAAACATGAGTTTTACATTCAAGCCATTTACATATCTCCTTGCTCTGAGAAAAATGCAGTCATCCAGGTTTCCTGGTGTACTTCAGGGACTAGTTGACAGGGTTGAGCTGATACATGTGGTTCCTGAGCTCATGAGAGTAGAGCAGTAACCCACTGACTGAGTGCTTCACTGTTATTGCCCATGGTGCAGGCTAAAGGCTTAATTCTCTGTACATTGGAGGGAGGAGCCTGAAGAACTTGATTGAGCCAACATTCTCTTTTGTTTTGTTCTTGATATTTGTCCTATGTTGAGCTTTTCTGCTATGATTTTGCCCTCTGGGCTTTGACATTAATTTAGATTCTGGGCTATTTTTGATTAACCTTTTTTGTCCCTAGTTTTGATTCTGTCATAGAAGAATATTAATGCTGTAGATTCCTCATTCAGAGACTTAATTTGTCTATTTAAAATGTAAGAAAATAATGGCTGTCCTATTGGACAGCTTTGTTCTGGTAAGATATACAAATAATTTTCATAAAATAATTGTTGTTGTTATGTGCCATTGAGTCGGCCCCAACTCATAGTGAGTTTGCTGCTTGGCTCATTGCTGTAGCAATGAGTTATGTGCTATACAAAGAGAAGCATAATTAAATATAGCCTCAAACCTAAACGTGGGTTGCCGAGGCAGTATCACTATGGAAGTAGATTGCCCAACCTTCCTTCTGAGGAGTGGCTGGTGGGTTTGAACGCCAGCCTTCTGGTTAGCAGTCAAGTGCCTTAGGCATTATGTTACCAGAGCTCCTATAAAATAATTAAACACATTAAAAATACTATTGTTGCTACTTCTACAACTACCACTACTTCCATATGAACAGCTGGTAGTAATATTGCAATTGGTAACTTGTCCTTACTTGGTAACCTTTATATTCCCAGTAATATTTGACACTTAGCAGATGCATGGTACCTGTAGTTGAATTATATAAAACTGGATTCTCACATTGACTACTTAGCCTCATATTCTTTTCGGACCAATTTTCTTTTCCATATATGCTTTCACAGCAGATGTCATGGTTTAGAAACTCAGAGATAAGTCTATTTTCTTCACCACAATTTTATTTCTTATATTGGATTTTATTGCTTTTTGACTGTTGAGAGAATTGTGAGAAGACCCAAGGATCATGCTTAGGCATATATATAGAAGTGCAAAAGTCAGATCCAGTAAATCTGAGCTCTTATAATTTAATATTATTTATATTGCTCAATAATTATTGATCTTCCTTCATAAGCAGGAGGCTGATAGAGAAAGACCCAAGAGAGCACCACTAAGGATGTTAAAGAAATGCAATTCTGAGTAGATATGCATGTGCCTTCCTGACATTTAGTTTGGATTGTTTGTCCTGATGGATAACATCAGTCTGATAATCCATCCATTTATATATCCATTTGACTAAGTGGTTGATTGAATATATTAAATCAACTATTAGTACTTCTACTACTTCCACATCAAGAACTTATACCAGTATTACATTAAGTAATATATCCTAACTTGGGAGCCCTTATATTTCCAATGTCCAGCAATATTTGACATTAAGTGGATTGAGATACTAAGAAAAAAATAGTACTTTGAAATCAAGGTCAGAGGCATTGTAAGGTGAACCTCTCCTATAAGATGTAAGAATTGTCACTTTTTGGCAGGAACATAGTGCTCTGGACTGCTGTACTGATGTGTAGGAGTGAGCTTTTATAGGAGCTACTTTGAAAAAGCAGTAAGGCTTACAGTTAATAGAAAAGCAGTTTTGTAAATTAATGTGCAATATTTATAGTTGGACGAATATTAGATTTTCCTACTATTTTACTAGGGTGGTTTCTTATATTTTTAGCATGATAAATTGGTGCTGAACATATTAACTGAAAGAAGTATAATTCCAGAGCTAACAAATTAATGTGTTGTTAAGTTTTATTTGTAGTTCCCTTTAGAATTAATATATTAATAAATTAAAATAACCATTTTTAATGGGAAACACTTCTATTTCTCTCTACATGTTCTCATCTTAGGAGTGAAACTTGTACTTCAATATTTATGAGGAAAAAGAATGCAAGAAAAAACATTTAACTTCTTTCTATTTCTCATCCATTCTTCCTAAGGAAGGATAAACAGCTCTCCCATGGATGTCTCATCTTTCATGGTTTAGACTTCCAACAACATATCAAAAGCAGGATTGTAGCTTTCCTACCACATTGTGTTCTCTATATTGTGTTTTTTTTAAAAAACAATAATAAATCTCATGTATTTATCTTATTTCCATCTGCCTGGTTTCTAGTTTTACTTATTGAATGGTCCCTCCTCCAGTGGTATACAAAGAGAAGCATAATTAAATATAGCCTCAAACCTAAAATATCTGTATTCTTGCTGATCTATAAAACAAGCCTTTAAATTGTCACCTCATAATTGATTTGCTCTGGTAGCATAGTGCCTAAAGGCACTTGACTGCTAACCAGAAGACTGGCAGTTCAAACCCACCAGCCACTCCTCAGAAGGAAGGTTGGGCAATCCTACTTCCATAGTGATACTGCCTCGGAAACCCAAGAAGGGGTCATTATGAGTCGGGGCCGACTTGATGGCAAATAACAACAACAACAACAATTGATTTGCTTTCACCAGGAATTATAAGATACTTTATGCTTATCAAAATACTGTGATTAAACTTATCCTATCTAGGTATATTTTGATGGGGGAAAGATTGTTATTGGTACTTATAAATTTTCACTTAACACTTTTTATAGGTTTTAAATAACATTTTAATAAAAATATGTAAGTCTGAATATTTGTGCCCACAAGTTTTTAATTCAGTTGATTCAGATGTCGTTGGCAAAGTACTGTGGTCCTTTGATTTGTGTGTGTGTTGACAGTATAAATCCTTTATAGGTAAACATTTTGGTGATTTATTTTGCACATAAAAATATACAACATTCTCATCTCCTAATTCAGCTTTCATCTCCTAACTCAAAACCACAAGAGGAGCTTTGAAAAATACCAATTCCTGGATTTTTCCCCAAGATACTCTGATTTAATTATTCTGTATAAAGTTCTGGCCATGAGTAATTTTTAAAGTTCTCCATGTATTTAACATATTCAGCTGATACCGAAAACCGTTATTCTTGACAGTAGTCCTGGAAAGCTCTTTTGTGGGTTACATGTCAGATTTCCTTAGTTGCTAATATAAATAAAAAATTTACAGATCCAAAGGCCCCAGTTTTGAGGTTTAAAATTTAGTATATTTGAGGTGTGACTTTTTTAGTGATTCTGAAGTGCAGTCAGGTAAGGGACATCAGTTTAGACAAACTCATTCTTACTGTTACTTCCTAGCACCATGGACAGCTCCCTTAACTTTAAAATTGTAAGCTAAAATTCTAGAATTCTATAATTTCTGAGTGAATGGGAGTCTTGCGATAATAAAAACAGCAACATATTTTCTCAGGTGATAAAGTGAATTATATGAAAATTAATTTTTTCCCCCAAAGGTCACATACGCAGGATGAAGGTGAGTGTTGGCAGCCTTATCTCTCATCATGCCTCTCAATTTTCCATCTACACTGGACATTTTTCATTTTGTGGGATATACAGCGCCCATTCCAAAGCATCCATTTAATTGATACAACTCCTGCTTTTCCAAGAAATTCAGGTTTCACTTCCTTAGGAAATCATCTCTGACCTAGACTAATCAGTTATTGTTACATGTTTTATAGATCCATGCTTGTAGCTTCAAATCTCTTATCTCAGTATGTAACTATACATTCATCAGTGTGATTATAGGATTAAAATTATCTCCTGTCAAGCTATGAAATTCAGAGTCTGTGACTGTTTTTGCTTTTCTTTGTGTCCTCACTCCTAGCCCAGTGTCAGGCATGTGTGTAGTAGACAGACAATGAATACATATTTAAGTGAACTGAATTTATTAGTAACCATATGATGGAATTTTGTTTGACCTAATTTAAAAGCTAATGAAATCCCTTGCTCTTGCCATTTACTTTTGACTTCAGTGTACTGTCTATCTGACCAAAAATAACATGTGCAAGAAGATTTTTATCATATAACAAAAGTTCTTTATGACTGTAAGCTGTTTGCTGTTTTCAATTTTGTGTGAATTATAAGAAAAAAATGTACTGGATTGACAGAAAACAGGGAAATTTTAGAGTGTCTATTCAAGAAACTGTATGTTTTTTTGCAGTCATTCTTAGGAGTCTCTGTAGATAGAAGATTGATACATAGATAGACAGATAGATATTATGATACAGAGCTAGAGTTAGATATAGATATATGGTGTGTTTTTCTTCCTATTCACCAGAACTCGCTATATGAAGAAAGATAAAACTCAAATACTACTAAAATTCTGGCAGAAATATATTCTTTAAATATTTACTCTAGGTGATTTCTTCTAGATCTTTAAATGCCACCTATGCAATGATTACTAGTAAATGTGTATCTCTAGGCTGACTTCTCTGTTAGGCTCCAGCCTACTCACTATATCCCACTGCCTATGCCTAGTAAACATAGGAGCTCTGGTGGCATAGTGCCTTAGGCACTTGACTGCTAACCAGAAGGCTGACCATTCACACCCACCAGCCACTCCTTGGAAGGAAAGTTGGGCAATCTATTTCCGTAGTGATACTGCCTCAGAAACCCAAGAAGGGGTCGCTATGAGTAGGATCTGACTCGAGAGCAGTGAGTTTGAGTTATGCCTAATAAATATCTATAATGCATCTACAACTGACATCTTGAAATCCACCCACAAAATTCAGATAGACTTACTGTTCCATTTGACCACAAGAGGCTTCTCCTGTTCACCAGTGTGCTTCCCCTCACTTCATTCAGATTTCTTCTCATACTATATACAGAAATGGTTGAAAGACCTAAATATAAGAGCTAAAACAATAAAACTGAGCAAATAATCCAAGAAGCTGGACTATATGAAGAAAAATGTGGCATAAGGATTGGAGGAAGAATCATTAACAACCTGAGATATGCTGATGATACAACTTTGCTTGCTGAGAGTGAGGATGAATTGAGGCACTTCCTGATGAAGATTGAATAATACAGTTTGCAGTATGGATTACATCTCAATATAAAGCAAACAAAAATCCTCACAACTGGACAAACAACCAGCATCATATGATAGATGGCGAAAAGATTGAGGCTGTCAAAGAATTCATGTTGCTTTGTTCTACAATCGACGCCAATGGAAGCAGCAGTCAGGACATTAGAAGATGTGTAGCACTGAGCAGATCAGCCATGAAGGAACTCTTTCAAATGCTGAGGAGCAAGGATGTCTCCTTGAGGACTAAGGTGCGTCTGACACAAGCCATGATATTTCTAATTGCCTCTTATGCATGTGAGAGCTGGACAATGAATAAGGAAGAGCAAAGAAGAGTTGATGTTTTTGAGTTGTGGTGCTGGTGAAGAATGCTGAAAGTACCATAGACTGCTAAAAGAACTAACAGATCTGTCCTGGAGGAAGTGCAGCCGAAATGCTCCTTGGAAACAAGAATGGCCAGACTTCGTCTCACCTACTTTGGTCATGTTATCAGAAGGGACCACTCCCTGGAGAAGGATGTCATGCTTGGTAAGGTGGAGGGTCGACAAAAGAGGTGAAGGCCTTCAACAAGATGGATTGACATGGTGGCTGTGACAATGGGCTCAAGTATAGGAAGGATCATGGAGCTGGCGTGAGATCAGGCAGTGTTTCATTCTGCTGCATGTGGGATCACTATGAGTCAGAAATGACTTGACAGCACCTAACAACAACAACAGCATGTAAAATTTAATCATAATGTAAGTCTTTAAGTTAACTGTCAACTTTATGAGGAGAGATTATGGGTGACTTAAAATCTTCCTTGGATTTTTGCTCTCAGTAATTTCTACTATGAGTACATGTTACATTAGTAAATGGATTTTAGAAAGTAAATAAACATTAGTTTTTTAAAACATGATGTATTGGTGTTGGAATAATAGGAAGCTTTGAGGCAAGGCAGATATCAAGAAAGCAGCTAATGCATTTTGTTAAAGAAAAATCTAAGCTTTGTTGCTTTTGGTTGATTGTTCCCATACATATATGTTTATTCGTTGCTGAGTGTCTACTGTGTATAGTGGTGTAGGCATCTTGCAGGTCTTAGAGATACAAATGAATGAAATGATTGAAGCATGGTTTTTATTCTTGAAAATAGTATGGTCTTATGTGGGGAACTGCCTGTGCCAAAGTCATCTGTAGTGACTATTAAATGAAGATAATGAAATTCTTCCCCAGAAAGTGAGGAAGACAATGCATAGAAGATGATATTTAAGCTACATTTTGAATGACATGTAGAATTCACTGGGCAAAGAGACTGGGAACTGGCATCCTAGCATAAGAAAGAGGAGTGAATATTACTCCAGAGCTTCTGAACTTAGTAGTGGGTAAAATATATGTCATGATAACAACATTACATTGGCATACTAAAGAGTACACATGTTAGAGTTAAAAGCTGAAAGTCCATAACCTGAAAGAATAATTAACAGATTTATTAATTATCCTCCTGCTTATACTTCAAGCAAGTTGTCACTAAAAATAAATAAATAAATAAATAAATAAATATTAGTCATTGTTCCTGATGAAGCAGGGGATAAGAAAGTAAATGAGAGATTTTCTCTTCCCTGGTAGAACTCTTGATCTAGTTAGCAATGAAAAGATGAGGAAAAGAAAAAACCTAGGACTGTTTATGGGTTAGGCTTAAGATCTGGATGATGATAGTCTAAGGTGGTCATTGTGGTCAGTGCTACCAGCTCTGACTGATGCTGTGCTAACTGGAAGACAATGCCTTGGCTCAGAGTGGAGATATCTGCTGAAGCAGGCAACTCATCTCAGATGGGTATGCCTTTATAAAATGACTCAGCATCACAAGCTTGGAGGTCAGTTCTCCTCTGCTCAGCAAGAAGGGAATGCTGAGTTTGCCCGGTATCAGTGCCCATAGCTCTGGTAGAATGCTCACAAGCTCTGAAATTGCCCTCTTGCTGCTTTTGAAGTCCCCAAATTTCCTGTGGCTCATACTGATTAAGATATTACTTGTCAGTGACTATGAAGAGCCCTAGGAAATGTTTATTTCAGGTTTTGCTTTTTTTGTTTCCACTTTTTTAGTTATTATATTTAATTGAGGCAGAAAACTTTGTGAAATTCTTCAGGTAAGAAGACTATACTGATTATTTCCCTAATCATGCTTACAATTACTGTGAATAACTAAGAAAGGAGACATGGTGGCAAGGGATGAGTATGAAATATACATCTGTGGGCATAAGACTCCTTGGAAAAATTATTAAAAGCAGATGGAAGGGTCTTACCATGATAGATTCTAGTTTACTGTCTTAGGAGGAATTTTAGTTTTAATAAATAACCTGTTTTGTTTGTTTATTTGTTTGTTTTAACCCTGGGAAACCCTGAGAGAAGAGCTAAGGACAACCTACCATCTTCAGCAGAATGTTCAGGATCTTTTGGTAGCAAAGAAAATAGAAAGACTAGAGATTTGGGTCCTCATTTCAGCTCTACTTCTGTGGATGAAAGATGCAATTGTTCCCAAATTTGCACGACAATAAGACAAAATAAGAAAAGTCAATAAAGCAGAAAGTAATTTCATTTAGATCACTAAGTCATATGTCTTAAAATAAGATTGACTTTTTCTTAATCACTGACTTACACTATTTGGTAATTAATATATATTGACTGATGAACTGATAGAATTAATAGGCTGTTTTAGTATCATTGA
This sequence comes from Orycteropus afer afer, assembly GCF_000298275.1. Classification (NCBI taxonomy): domain Eukaryota; kingdom Metazoa; phylum Chordata; class Mammalia; order Tubulidentata; family Orycteropodidae; genus Orycteropus; species Orycteropus afer. Next base: position 5,268,175 of record NW_006921716.1, on the reverse strand, counting down.
AACATCTGTTCCTTAAGAGGAATTTCATTTTCAAGGCTACTGGCAAATAAAGGCCTCTTTAGATTCTCTTTCACTCAAATTAGGAGAGAAGGTGTGAGTAAAGGAAAGGAAAGGAAGCTATATTAACATATTTCTTTACCAGAGATAATTGCTTAAATAATCGGAAATTGTGCACCTCTCATGTCATTTCATTTTGGGTTAATGGGAGAAATATTAGTCTACATAAAACTGTAAAGAAATAATGTTATCTTATTGTAACAACAAGCATATGAAATAATCAGACAAATCCATAATAAACAACTTGCATCAAATATAGGCTGTGGACAGGACACTGCGACAGGATGTCCAGAATGAAAGATACGGTGCTTATTAAGTATACTTCTGCTGGAGGAATGATAATCATTAGCATTTTGCTGGAAAATGGTAAAATAGAAGACACATTTTATTTGCAATCAATTAATCTATTTTTGTGTGATATTTATACTGTTAGAATGTGCTTATAAGATGCCTGAAATTGGCATTCAAGGCCCTGTATCTCATGGCTCAAAATGATTTTTCAGACATGACCTTCCATTGCTCTGTGATTATATCCTTCACTTTTGAAGTGAAAGCCAACTGTTTTTCTCCCTGTCTTTGATCATACCTCTTCTTCTCACTACATATTATTAATAGCAATTGTTCCTCCCACTTCCTTTTCTTCCTAGGCAAATCCTTTCCAATATTTAAACCAGACTTATGTTATCCTTCTCTATGTCTTCAGGTAAGCTCTTCCTCATATAAATTATAATGGTTCCTTTGGCTTTATCAGTCATTGAGGAATTATTCCACTTCTGCCTTGTGTTATATCTTGTCTTATTGTCTAGTATTGACACAGTAAAGTTTATGAACATCATACTTCAGAAAATAATGCACATAATCAGTTATTGGCTTTATATATATATACTAAATGATATTTACCTCAGTTAAATACACCCTGCCAAAAAATAATTTTAAGACAATTGTTGTTATTCCCTTTTCATCTTTTTTGAAAAATCGGCTCATAATCATTAATAAGCTTTAAATAAAATCATATCTAATTTAAATAACTGAAACACATTTTCCTAGTCTTAATAATATTAAGCTTTTTATATTTCTCTGAAATATTTAATGCATCATTTTATAGTGCTATATTTGCTTTATTTATCTAAAATTATCTTCCAAGATCATTATGTATCCTCTCCACTATCTATTTTTCTGTTTAATCCTTATAATTACTGTATTACATATAACTAATTGCTTCTTTACTATGTGTCTGCCCTCTAGAAAGGAGGGTCTAAAAGAAGAGTGTTTCTGGGCATTGGCTTTCCTGCTCTTTCACTAGCATATGTGCAAAGATTGTCTGTTGAATGAACAAATTAACAGAATGACAAAACCGGAACTTGAAACTCAGTTTCTTTTTGTAGCTACACTGCTTACATAATTACAGATCTCTTCATACCAAGAAAAGGGCAGTACACTGACAGGGAACTTCCAGAAATTCAAGCCAGATTCAGAGGTAGTATGGAACAAGGGATATCACTACTGATTTTAGATGGATCGTGGCTGAAAGCAAAGATCATCATATAGATGTTTACCTGTGTTTTATGGACTATGCAAAGGCATTTGACAGTGTGTATAGCAAATTATAGATAACATTGCAAAGAATGAGAAATCAAGAACACAATTGTGCTCATGAAGAAATTGTACAGAGGTCAAGAGGCAGTAGTTCAAACAGAAAATGCAGATACTGAAGATAGATTACATGAAGAAGAATATGGATTAGAGGAAGACTCATTAACAACCTATGGTATGCAGATGACACAACCTTACTTGCTGAAAGTGAAGAAGACTTGAAGCTTACTGATGAAGACTAAAGACTACAGCTTTCAGTATAGATTATACCTCACCATAAAGAAAAGAAAAATCCTCACAACTGAACAGATAAGCAACACTATGATATATGGGGAAGCTCTGGTACATTTGGCATTTGACTACCAACCAGAAGGCTGGCAGTTCAAACCCACCAGTCACTCCTCAGAAAGAAGACTGGGCAATCTACTTCCATAGAAATACTACCTCAGAAACCCAAGGAGGAGTTGCTATGAATCGAATCGACTCAAAGACAGTGAGTTTTGTTTTGTTTTGTTTTGTTTTTATGATATAGGGAGAAAACATTGAAGTTGTTAAAGATTTCATTTTACTTAGCTCCAAAAGAGCACCCATGGAAGCAGCAGTCAAAAAATCAAACAATTAACTGCATTGTGCAAATCTGCTGCAAAAGACTTTTTAAAGTGTTAAAGAGCAAAAATATCACTTTGAAGACTGAGGTGCATCTGACCCAATCCATGGAATTTTCAATCACCTCATATGCATGTGAAGCTGGACAATGAATAAGGAAGACCACCGAAGAATTTATGCATTTGAATCGTGGTGTTATTGAAGAGTATTGAATGTACCATGGACTACTAAGAGAACGAACAAATCTATGTTAGTGAAGTACAGCCAGAATGCTCCTTATAAGGAAGAATGACCAGACTTTGTCTCTCATACTTTGGTCATGTTGTCAGAGGGGACCAGTCAATGGAGAATGATATCATGCTAAGCAAAGTAGAAGATCAGTGGAAAAAGGGGAAGACCTTTAATGAGATGGATTGACACAGTAGCTGTGACAAGGGGTTCAAGTGTGACAAAGATTGTGAGGATGGCAGAGGACTGGCCAATATTTTTTTTGTTCCATTGTGCACAGGGTTGCTATGAGTCGAAATTGACTCAGTGGTACCTAATGACAGCTAGGGTGTCAATGTACTTTACTGGCAGAGAGAGGTAGAGAGAGAGAGGAAGATTGCAGTTTTAGAGGTAGGATGTATCATTTCCCTCCCCAACTGTTCACCAAAACTTAGGCACATAGTCACAGATAACTAGAAAGGAAACAGAAAAACTTACTTGCTTAGAAGACAAGGGGAACAGGTTTAATGAAAAACTAGCTAATGTAGACCATAGAAGAAATAAGTTTAAGAATATGAACTATACAGTTCTTTTAGATTATGAAGGGTAACACCTATTAAACTGTTGAAAGTCAAAGAAAAAGATAGAATCACAAATGCAGAATGAGAGAAGTAACTGTTATGTGCAAAGGATCCTCAAAAAGATTAAGTCAACTTCTCATCAGATAACATGGGTAACATAACGTAGTACCCAAAACCCAAACCAAACTCACTCCTGTTGAGTCGGATCCAACTCATAGTGACCCTTCCTTGGGTTAAATTGAACTTCATTAAAATTAAAGACTTTTGTGCACCAAAGGACACATTAAGAAAGTGAAAAGACAAACCACAGAATGTACTAAAATATTTGAAAATCATATGTCTGATGAGTTACATGTACTCAGGATGCATAAGAACTTTAGCAACTAAAAAAAAAAAAAAAAAAAAAAAAACACACACACACAAATAACCCAATTTTTAAAAAATGGGCAAAGGATGTGAACAGATATTTCTCTGAAAATACATAGATGGCAAAAGAGCAATTAAGTAGATGCTCAATGTCATCAGTCATTGTTGTTGTTGTTGTTATGTACCATCGAGTCAGACCCAACTCATAGCGACCCCTCCTTGGGTTTCTGAGGCAGTACCACTATGGAAGTAGATTGCCCAACCTTCCTTCCAAGGAGTGGCTGGTACATTTCTTGTAGGAATGTAAAATGATTTGGTCACTGTGGAAAACAGTTATATAGTTCCTTAAAAAGTTAACCATGGAGTTACCATGTGACCCAGAAATTTTATACCTAGGTATATACTAAAAGTTGGAGCCAACTCAATGGCACCTAACAACAACAAAATACTCAAAAGAATTAAAAACATGTATGCAAGCATGCACCATGTACATGAATGTTCATATCAGCACTACTCATAATTGAAAAGTTGAAACAGCTCGAATGTCCATCCATGGTGAATGAACAAATAAATTGTGGTCTATCCATACAATGGAATATTATTTTATCCATGATAAAAATTAAGTACTGATACATGCCCATGTTAGACTGGGTTCTCTAAAGAAACGAAACCAGTAAAGCTTATATATAGAGAGAAAGAGAAATTTGTCTTAGGAAAATGGCTCACACACTTATAGAAGCTGGCAAGTCCAAAGTTCTTGGATCAAACGTCAGGCTGGAGGCTTTTCCCAACTCTTGCAGCTGCAGGGGCTGAGGAGCTCAAGGTTGGCAGGCAGTACACTGGCTGTTGACTCCAACGAATGATGACTCCAAGCTCTCCAGGCCGAATGGTGGATTGTTTGCTCATGGACAATTGTAGGCAGCACAACAGAATCCCAATCCACAGAAAAGTGTCTCTTTTCCCAGGATGTCCAAGAATATACTGGAAGCAGCCACACGCCTAGGGACATTCCCTTTCAATGGACTGGCTGCTCAAAATATATACATCTGATCCCATCATGGGGATAACAACATCTCAACTGCTTAGACCACACAGAATTGTGGTCCAGTCAAATTGGCACACAGCTCCAATTATCACAGTGGTAGTTATGTTTCTCTCTCAACTTGGTTTGGCCTGGTTGAGTTGCTGGGCAGCTGGTGGTAGTTATTCTCCATGATGAGACTAGCAATCAACTCCATGGTGGGATCTACCACAAGCAGCTGAGTAACTGCCTTTGGGATGCGTCTGCTTCCTGTATATAAGGAGAAGCATTGGGAATGGTCACTAGCCTATGGCATGCTTGGAGCCTGCATGTAGCTGTGTCATTACTCAGCAGCCTGCTATGCTCTGCGGACCTTGGGACTTACAATGGACTTAAGTTAATGGCCTACCATGTGGTTTGGTAACATCGGGACTGTGTCTTTTTACTTGTCAACCTTGGGGCTTCTCAGCCTCAGCAGCCAGCAGCTGTCTGAGTGAAGAAATGCCTCCAGCTCCAGTGGGCCAGGAGCAGGAGGCAAACAAAGCTGGACCCCAAGGTTGAGGGGCTTTCACTCAGCCCCTAGAGCCTGGCACTTTGAATTTGGACTTAAAGCCTCCAAATTGTAAGAATAAACTCCTGTTTGTTAAGGCCATCCACATTTGTGGTATTTCTTGTCAGAATGGCACTTGGTAACCAGAACAGTGCCACAACATTGAAGGACCTTGAAAACATTAAACTAAGGGAAAGAAGCCAGACACACATTGCATGATTCCATTTTTAAATATTCAGAATAGAAAAATTGATAGAGTCAGAAAGTCAATAAGGATTGCCAGGGACAAGGGGTGAGAGGAGAGTTGGAAGTGACCACTTAATGGTTATGGGATTTCATTTTGGGGTGACTAAGTTCTTGAACTAGATAGTGGTGATGGTTGCACAACATATTAAGTGAATTTGCTAAATGTCGTTGAGTTAGACACTTTTAAATTTTTGAAATGGTGAATTTTATGTTAAGTGTTAATTTAGCACAATTTTAAAAAATGTTGAAAACCAAAAAGTATGTCTCTTAACTAATCAGCAATTTCCCCTCTCCTCCCCTCCCTCTCTGTTTATTTGGGTGATGGGAAAGGCAATACAACAAAAGTGTGTGACTAACACAATGTCACTAAGGAAAGGGAAGCCTCAGAGAGGTACACAGGAGGAACAGACAATAACAACAAAGGTAAACACTATTGCATATGCAATACTGCACTATCAGTAATAACAAACTCTAATCTACAGGATGAGGAGCTCTGGCAGTGTAGTGGTTAAGGCATTTGGCTGCTCAACAAAAACTTTGGTGGTTCAAACCCACCAGCTGTTCCAAGGAAGAAAGATGAAAGATGAGGCAGTAGGCTTCTGTAAAGATTTACAACCTTAGCAACTTAATGGCGGTTGCTATGTGTCAGAATCAGTTCTATGGGAGTGAGTTTGGTTAATTTCCTAGTGGATACATTTATAACAATTTTTTTTTAAAAAAAAAAGCATAGCAAAGAGTATATGGTTAACTATGCATAATGCCCAAATAATTGATTTATGTGCTTAATTTATTTTTAAATAAAAAAATATATTTCATGCTGAAAAAATTGATCAAGTAAATATTTTGTTTTTCAAATGGTTACTTTTCATAAGTCAGCAATCTGTAATATTTTAAATTTATGATTAAAGACCTGATCTTTCATCTCATTGTTGAACTATGTTTTGTCTTTTCACTTTTTCCATGCCCTTTCATGTTACTTTATAATGCCTCCTGAATGTTAACACATCTTAATTTGGATTGTTTATTAAATGTTGGAAGTATTCATAATGATTCCTGTGCCTAATTATCTAAATTCATGTGGGATTCACTGCTAACTTCTCAGGCTCAATAATAAATGTGTTTGCTATTCATATACCTGTCAGTTTTACTTTCTCCCTAATTATAAAGTATTATTTCATCATTAACATGCAGATAGCTTTGTTGAAATGTTGTTCAACAGAAAACCCATAGCCAAAATTTTAAACAAACAATTCAATGGAAGTAAAACCAGTTCTTTTTGGTATGATGTGTGGCTTTGCTATGCAAGAGAAGAAAAATTTCCTTGAGGTAACTAAGTCTTCACATCAATTTTATATTCATTTACAGTTATAGTAAAGTCTATTTGTAATCCTAAAGAGAATACCTAGTAAAAGATTCTTTCAGGTGGCCCCACAGAGAGATCTACAATAAGACATTGCCATTCTTAGTGTAGTCATCTATTTCATAGACTCAGCTGCCATCATTTTTAACAGTAGGACAATTTGGATTTTATTTTCCTTCTGTTTTCTCTACTTTAAGGAGGTCTGGTGGCACAGTGGTTAAGGCATTTAGTCGCTAACAAAAAGGTCAGTGGTTCTAGTCACCAGCCACTCAGTTGGAGAAAGATGAGGCGGTCTGCTTCCATAAATATTTATAGCCTTGGAAACCCTATGAGACAGTTGTACTCTGTCCTATAGGATCATTATGAGTTGAAATTGACTTGATGGTAGTGATTTTCATTTGGTTTGGTTTTTCTCTGCTTTTTTCATTTCACTACTATTCATGACATTCTTTTATTTTTTCTTTTTCATTTTAATTTCTTCCCTTCCTACCTACTTTCTCTCTCTCTCTCTCTCTCTCTTTCTCTCTCTCTATCTCTATTTTAATTGCATATTATAGCTTTTCCAGTTTAGGAAATATCCATGTAATTTATTCCCACTCAGAACAATTTGGCCTTTCTTATTTCTAAATCTCTTTAAATAGAGTTTTCTAGTAAGATATTTATAGAAATAACTTGTTTTCAGGCATCTGGTCCTGACAATGAGATGGATTGATACAATAACACAATAATGGGCTCAAATATGCTGATATTTGTAAGGACGGTTCAGGACTTCACAATGTTTCATTCTGTTGTAAAAAGTATAGCCCTAAATCAGAATGTCTAGAGACAACTAATAACACCAACAATACTGAAAATGATCCGCATGAGTTTGAAGGCAGGCTAGTTAATATGACTTGTTGAAGAAAACTGAGGTTGCCCAATAAATTAGTAAAATTATACTATGTCATAATCTATTCAACTGTTTTCCAGTGGTGTTGAAAATGAGGACTAACTGCATTTAGGATCTGGTTTATTATTGTGTTTCAGTACTTGTTTCTAAATATATTTGCTCTATGGTACAGAGCACGTCTGGACTTGAGTTTTCATCTTGTCCTTCCTCACTAGTTGGAAGGCTTTATGTAGCCATTTATCAATCTAGTTTTCAGTTGAGTCAGCTACCAAATGGCAGGTTTGAGCTGGATCTTTAAGGTAACATATTTTGAGAATTCTGTTGTTCTTCCTAGATATAATTTATTTGATATTTAATATTCCTTAGGAATTGTGTATCTGTGTGATTGAATCTTTGACTTTAAGCTGTTACGATGATACTTTGCCTAGCTTCTCCTAAATAAAAATATCCAACTGAAAGCTTCTTTCTTAAAACAAACTTTTAATTGTGATTTGAGTGAAAGTATACAGAGAAAGTTGGTTTTCCATTCAACAATTCATATTAATCTTGCTCTGTGGCATTGACTGCAGTCTCTACAATGTAATACCAATCTTCCCACTTCCTCCCTGTGCTCACCAATTCCATTCGGCCTGCTTCCTATTCCTTCCTGCCTTCTGAGCTTTATCCCTGGGCAAACACTGTCCTGTTGATCTGGTAAGGTTGATTTTTCTAAAAGAGTGCATACCTCCCTGGTGCTACTGTTCACCAATGGGCCTGACTATTGTTTGGCTGAGGTTGAGCTGTGGGGGTTCAGGCTTCAATGGGTGTCTGATGACCATAGTCTTGGGGGTTCCAGCTGTCTCTATAAGTCCAGTAGGCCCAGTCTTTCTTATTATTTTGATTTTTTTTTTTTCTTTTTCACATTTCTCTCCCACTCTACCCAGGACATTCTATTGTAATCCCTCGATGAAATTTTTTTAATAAATCAGTAGTGCTTTGTGGTTGTGCATTTTCAATTGCATATTCTTATGATTTAACATATAATAATAATATGCTATAGTATAAATTCCAAGAGTAAAAAGCTGGATATCACAGTAATTTTTCCAAATAGCTTTAAATGATACAGAAATGTGCCCAGCTGCTCAGTGAGAGAAGAGATGGAAAATAATGTACAATTATCATTGAGAATGGGCTTCACAGACCTCTATGGAAAGGAAATACCCAAGCACAACCATAATAACTTAGCCAGATGACATGAAATTCATGTGGACTTTTAACACCACAGGGATTTGAAGGTTGAAAGCTGTCAGGTTTAATGGCTTTAAATGAATAGGTGACAGCAAACTCCCCAAATCAGGAATCAGCTGCAAAGGCTTACAAACAGCCACATTTCTCTCTGCTACTTCATAGCTGATAGGCAGACAAGGCTGCTTTCACTGAGAAAACTGAGAAGCATCCTACCTCAGATTGAATGTCATTAGTTTAGTGTGTGACATTTAAAGACATAAATCTGGTGGAGAAATGTAAATTAGAAAACAAATATGCTGAGAGATAAAACAATTGAGCATTTCCACCTGAACTGCTTTGCCCAGAAGACAATCTATTTACTGAAAGAGAATGAGATCAGTAAGTGACAAGACAAGGGAACTGAGAGGTCTGACTATAAAGAGCAAATCTGAGCCTTCTGGTAATATGGACAGCAAAAGGTTAATGGAAATGAACAATAAACCAGGAAAGGGGACCAATTTTTAACACCAACACAAATTAAATTATACTATGGACTGTTTAAAACAAACCTAATTTCTATTGCACCTATATTGCAGCATGCAATTAGAGCTTCTTGTATCTTTTATAAACTTTGAGATTCTCTTCTTGCTCTCTAAAGTATAAGTAAAAGCCACTAGTCCTGGCCAGAAAAGTTTCCCTATTTCAATTCCATCTGAAATTAGTTTTGTAATAAATATTTTAATTGTATTATAATATACGAAAAACAATTAATTGTATCAAAGTGAATACTCTCATATAAACACCACCCAGATAAAGTTTTAAATTACTATCTACTTATATTATTTATTATTACTAATAGATTATTAGTATCCCAGAAATATTTCCCACATGTCTCCGAGATAAAATACTTATCAAAAACAAATGAAGGTTTTGAAACTGTCACATCCATGAGGAGTCTAAGGAAACATGATGATTAAGTGTGATGTACTACTCTGGATAGGATCCTGGAACAGAAACAGGACATTGAGCTAAAACTAAGAAAATCTGCATAAAGCATGGACTTCAGTTAATAATAATATATCAATAATGGCTCATTAGGAACCCTGTTGGCACAGTGGTTAAGATCTCAACTATTAACTGAAAGGTCAGTTGTTTGAACCCACCAGATGGTGTGAAGAAGAAAGATGGGGCAGTCTGCTTCTGTGAAGAATTACAGCCTTGAAAACCCTATGGGACAGTTCTACTCTGTCCTATACAGTCACTTGTTGTTGTTATGTGCCGTCGAGTTGGCCCCGACTCATAGCGACCCCTCCTTGGGCTTCCGAGGCAGTGTCACTACCGAAGTAGGATTGCCCAACCTTCCTTCCGAGGAGTGGCTGGTGGGTTTGAACCACCAGCCGTCCGGTTAGCAGGCAAGTGTCTTAGCCACTATGCTACCAGAGCTCCCGATACAGTCACTACAAGTCAGAATTGACTTAATAGCAATGGGTTTTGGTTTGATACTATTATTATAGTTGTAGTAATACATTCATTGCAACATTTACACTGTATTTTATTGCATTGTGAAATATGTAGAATAACTCTACATATTTTCTAGAGTTTAATTTATTACTCATCAAACTCAAGTTTTTCTAAGACATTATTTTTCAGTGCAATAGGAGATCAAAAGAAAAAAAAAAGTAAAAGGCATGCAATTGTTTATGATTCCATGAGTTTCAAGGAGTCAATGTTTTCACAAGTCTGAAAACAGTAAAATTATTTGCTTCAAGTAAATATAAAATAGCTTCATGGAGTAAAAATTTCATTGAAAAAATTTGAAATGGCACTAAATGATTAAGAGCATACATCTTGTGAGTAATATGAGGAAACGGGATAATATCTAATTCCTGGAATCTCTCTTGATGCTATAGAGATGTTAATCATATCTATTATTATTATCTACAGGAGATTAAGAAGTATTTAAGAAGGCAAGAATCACCATTTGTCTGTCAGTTTCTCATGATGGATAGGTTTCAACTTAGCTTCCAGACTAAGACAGACTAGGAAGAAGGGTCTGGCAATATACTTCTTAAAATAAGCCAATAAAAACCATATGTATAACAACAGAATATAGCTCAATATATTGCTGGAAGATGAGCTTTCCAGATTGTAAGATGCTCAAAATACTGTGAAACCTGTGAGAGTTGGAACTTTATGGGACTGCTTTGTTTCCCCTGACCTAACTAAATTTCCACTTTTGGCTTACCACTTTTCTATCTCTCTTAGTGGTAAATGTTTGAGTTGTCCTTCCACCTTACAGAGGCTCTAGCTTTTGAAGGTTTTATTTCATGACAAATAGCTGCAACAACGGGCCCAAACATAGCAAAGATCATGGAGAGGGCATAGGACCTGACAATGTTTCCTTCTGTTATACCTAAAGGCACCATGAGTCATAGCTGACTGCTTGGCAACTAACAATAATGAAAGTGAGATGTCTATAACTGAATTAGAAGGATGACAAATCTGCCATGTCCATAATTTGGTAACTTGTTCCTGCCTCTCTGGGGATGACTGGTCAGAAGTGTCACTGACATAATTCAGTCCTCAAACCTGAATTTTTCATTTAGAAAAATGTTTAGTGGAAGCTACTGTCAGTGAGGCATCAAGAGGCTGATGGTGAGGTGAGGTGGGATGAAGACAGTCTCAGTTCTGTGATGACTACAGTGGAAGCTTGGTAAAAAGATTGTATGCTATTGAATCAGATCCACACAGGCATGAGTCCCCATTGCAGCAGGACACAGCATGGTAGTGATGGTTAGGACTTCTTGTTCTGGCTTCAAATTGACTGAGTCTGAGATCTAGCTCTATCTCTCCCTAGCTACTTAGACTTTGAACAAATCATTTGAAACTCCCATGTCTCAGTTTCCTCATTTGATTAAAAATAATAGTATTACCTAAATAGAGTTGTTATGATTGGTAAATAAAGCAGTGTGTTGTTGCTGTTAGGTGTCATCAACACAGTTCTGAGTCATAGTGACTCTATGTACAACAGAACAAACCAACTGGTCTTGCACTATCTTCACAATCATCACCATTTTGAGCCATTTTTGCAGTCACTGTCAATTCATTGAGGATCTTTCTCTTCTTCACTGACCCTCCACTTTAACAGGCATGATGTCCTTCTCCAGGGACTGATCCCTCCCGATAACATGTCCAAAATATGTGAGATGGAGTCTGATCATCCTCGCTTACAAGGAGCATTCAGCCTGTACTTTTCCAAGAAAAGTTTGTCCTTTTTCTAGAATACTATGATATATTCAATACTCTTTCCCAACACCACAGTTCAAAGCCATGAATTTTTCTTTGGCTTTCCTTATTCATTGCCCAGAGTTCACATGCATATGAGGCAATTGATAATGCTATAGCTTGGGTCAGGTGCAACTTAGTCCTCAAAGTGACAGTTTTACTTTTTAACACTTTAAAGGAGTCTTTTGCAGCAGAATTTCCCAATGCAATAAGTTGTTTGATTTCTTGACTAGCACTTCCATGGGCTTTGATTGTGGAGTCAAGCAAAGTGAACACCTTGACAACATCAGTATCTTCTCCATTTATTACAATATTGCTTATTAGTCCAGTGGTAAGGAGTTTTGTTTTACGCTGAGGTGTAATCCATACTGAAGACTATGGTCTTTGATCTTCATCAGTGAGTGTTTAAAATCTTTTTTTCTTTCAGCAACCAAAGTTATGTCATCACAGGTTGTGAATGAGCCTTCTTACAATCCTGTTGCAATCTTCTTCATATAGTCTGGCTTCTCAGATTATTTGCTCAGCATATAGATTGAGTAAGTGTGGTGAAAGGATACAACCCTGATGCATACCTTTCCTGATTTTAAACTGTGTAGTATCCCCTTATTCTGTTTGAACAATTGACTATTTTTCTGTGTGAGTTTGTCATGAGCACAATTAAGGGTTCTGGAATTCCCGTTCTTTGAAATGTTATCCATGATTTGTTATGATATTCACAGTTGAATACCTCTGCATAATCTATAAAATACGGGTAAATATCTTTTTGATATTGTCTGCTTTCAGTCAAGATACATCTAACTCAGCAATGAGAGACCTCATTGCATGTCTTCTTCTGAAACTCACTTGAATTTTTGGCCTTTCCTTGCCAATGTACTGGTGCAATCATATTTTAATTATCTTCAGCAAAATTTTACATGTATGTCATATTAATGATATTGTTTGATAATTTCCTCATTCTGTTGGATCACTTTTCTTTGGAATGGGCACAAATATGGATCTCTTCCAGTTGATTGACCAGGTAGCTGCCTTCCAAATTTCTTGGCATAGAGAAGGAAACACTTTCAGCACTGCATGTTTGTTGAAACATCTCAATTTTTATTCCATCAATTTGTAGAGTCATGTTTTTCACCAATGCCTTCAGTGCAGTTTGGACTTCTTTCAGTGCCATCAGTCATTAGTCATATGCTACCTTCTGAAATAGTTCAACATTGACCACTTCTTTTTGGTACTATTACTATGTGTATTCCTTACCTCTTCTTTTGATGCTTCCTGCACCATTCAATATCTTGCCCATGGAATCCTTCAGTATTGCAACTCAAGGCTTGAATATTTTCTTCACTCTTCTGGCTTTAGAAATGCTGATGGTCTTCTTCCATTTTGTTTTTCTAACAGTAGGTGTTTATACATTTCATCACAATACTTTACTTAGTCTTTTCGAGTCACCCTTTGAAATCTGTTCAACTCTTTTACCTTATCATTTGTCCATTTGTTTTAACTGCTCTACCTTCAAGAGCAAGTTTCAAAGCCTCTTCTGACATCCATTTTGGTCTTTTCTTTCTTTCTTGTCTTTTTAATCACTTTTGCTTTCTTCATGTATGATTTCGTTGATGTTATCCCACAAGTCATCTGGTCCTCAGTCATTCATGTTCAATGTGTCAAATTTTTCTTGAAATTATCTCAAAATTTATATGTCATATACTCAAGGTATATGACATATACTCAAAGTATACTGCCTCGGAAACCCAAGGAGGGGTCGCTATGAGTTGAATCCAAGTCGACGGCACATAACAACAATAACAACAAATATTCAAGGTTATACTTTTGCTTGCTTGGATTTATCTCAATTTTCTTCAACTTCAACTGATTTTGCATATAAGCAATTGATGGTCTGTTCTATAGTCAGTTCTTCACCTGATGATATTGGGCTTTTCCATAAATTGTTCCCATAGAAGTAGTCAACTCAATTTCTGTGTATTCCATCTGGTGAGGTCCATGTATAAAGTTGCTGTTTATGACTAGTGGAGCACTGAAATCCAGTTTCCGTGACCCTGAGACCAGAAGAACTAAATGGTACCTGACTTCCACTGCTAACTGCTCTGAAAGGGATCACAAAAAGATGTTCTGCATAGAGTGGGGAAACTGTGAAACAAAACTCAAAATCATAAAAATGACAAGGCTTACTGGTCTGAGGAAGACTAGTAGAACTCTCAAGACTATAGCTCTTAGACACCCTTCAAGCTAGGAATCGAACTTAACCCCCATGATTCAACTGACAGCTAAACAATAGACTTATAAAGTGAAAAGTAGTATCAGGAAGATATGCCCTTACTAGGACAATCAAGCATATGAGATCAAAAGAACAGTATTTGCCAAAGGATAGAGCTAGGAAGGTGGGGTGGGATGGGAAGGAAAGATAAGGGGGAAGGGATGGGTGCAGAGAAGAATTGGGAAGAATGATGCTACAGTGTGGGGATTGCTGTAAATGTCATAAAACAGAATGTATGGATTATTCAATGGAAAACCAATTTGCTCTGTAAACTTTCACCCAAATCACACACATGCACACAAAAGTTGCTATTAATGTTGTTGAAAATGATATTTCCAATGAGTAAGTCATTGGTCTTGCAAAATTCTATCATACAGTCTCTGGCATAATTTCTATCATCAAGACAATATTTTCCAACTACCAGTTCTTGTTTCTTTCCAATGTCCACATTCCTATCACTAGTAATTATCAATGCATCTTGATTGCATGTTTTATCAATTTCAGACTGCAAAAGTTGTTAGAATTCTTCAATTTAGTAACACACACACACACCACACACACACACACACACACACACATATATAAATATATATATATATAGAGAGAGAGAGAGAGAGAGAGAGAGAGCACGCTAAGTACTTGACATGGAATAAACAGTATCTATTCTATTAAGGAGGAGCTTTGATGGTGCTAGAAGGTCCATGGTTCAAACTCACCAGCTGCTCCAGGGAGGAAGATGAGGATCTCTGCTTCCATAAAGATTTACAGCTGTGGAAACCCTATGGGGGTTGCTATGAGTCAGAATTGGCTCAGCACTGAGTTTAGTTTTTGTTTTTTATTCTATTAAGAATCCTGGGTGGAGCACTTAGTAATGGAAAGATTTGTGGCTTGAATTCATCATAAGCAACTCAGAAGAAAGGTATGATGATCTGTTTCTGAAAAGTTAAAACCTTGGAAATCCTATGGAGTTGAGTTCTACTGTGCAATATACAAGGTTGCCTTGAGTCAAAGTCAGTTGATGGAAAAATGTTTAGTTTGGTTTATCTATGTCTAGTACCCTTATTTTTATAGAAATTCCTATCACATCAGAAACCTGAATAGAAAAGGCAAAGTTTATAGGACATAAGGTTCTGAAAGGCCCCCTTACAGACAAGGTTGGCTAGACAAAATACTGCTGGCATCCATTTTTATAGGACTAATAAAAACTGTCCTCTTCAAGGCTGCCCTTTGGGTTCTTTTTTAATCTACCCTAAAATATTACTCCAAATTATATTTATATCAGGCATTTAATGTTTGGGAGTTGCACTTACACTGCTGTGTAGGCTGCCAAACTGACTGACGAGAGCAACATTCTAATTCAGTGAACTCCTCCACCAAGACATGAATCACAGTGTCCTTGTTGTACCAGCCTTTGAATTATTGACTGCACTGTCTAATTTGACCTTTAGGGACCAGATATCAAAGCACTTGTGTGATTAAGTCTTCTGTATATTCCATACATGAAGTATTTTAACATTTGAAACAGGATTGTCTTAAGAAAGGCTATTTCAGTTGGAGCTTTGTGACCAAGACAGAAGTGGTCAAGGCAGACTATCAAACAAATTGGTTTTGATCAGTAAAAAACAAATTGACAAATCAGTTTTTATAATCATATTGCATCTATACTAAGGCAGGAAAAAATATATATACTTATTCATATTCAAAATTGGACACAATAAATGGACAGGCATTCCTAACAAAAGGCTGCTGTAAGTGTAAAAAGAAATTCTATAAAGCATTTTAAGCTTAAATGATTTTTTTTAAAAAAAAAACTTTATAAATATTGAAGACAAGACAATGCTTCTAACTACCTTACTGCTGTAAGTGATGGCAATCAATCATCGGGAAGTAGAGGAGGTCATCTTCAAAGAGGCTAGAAAAAAATCAATATGGTCTCCTAGCAACGGACCAGCATGCTGTGAGATCTGGCAGCCAACTGAGACCTTTCTATCCCTGACCTGACCCAATAAGCCACGCCAGGATCACTCAGCGTTTTCATAATGCAAACTCAGAGAACATATTTCTCAAAGATAAAGGTGTCCATAGTTTTCAAATAAATATGATGGAGAATGAGCATCTAGTATAGAATAGAAAACTAATTAAATTGTACCTGTGGCAATTAATATTTGGTTTGACCTAGATAGCACTGCACAAACTGAAATTGGAGGCACAAAGAAAATTAAATACTAATAATGCTCAGTAAATTCAAATCACAGAAATTAACATACTATGTGAATCACTGGCTCTGGAGGCTGTGTTTATTTTTGTTTGTTATTCTAATCAGAGTTAAGAATTTTATATGATGATCAAAATAATGTTTCAGATCAAAAAATGTCCAGTTATTCTTACTTCAGCCCAAATTGATTTTTAGTTATATATTTTTTCCCCAAGTTTTTTACACAAGATTTTTTAAAGCCCACTCACTTCTATGAAGGTTGGGATAAAAAAATAAATTATTGTAATTCAGTGTGGTACATAAGAAGCACATGATATAACGTAATCTCAAAGTTAATACTTTACCTGGCCTACTCTAAGAGTGGTGACCAGGGCAAGATTTCTGGAGGATTTGATATCTAAACAACTTTTCTTAGCAGTAAAGTTAGTGACCCATCAAGCTAGTACATCTGATTTCAAATCTCTTATCCAAAACTGACTAGCTGTTGATAGGTAAATTATTTAACTTCTTTTTGTCTTGGTTTCTTCATCCTTGACCTGTATAATGGAGATAAGAATAGTTGTTTTCAGTATTGAATTAATGTGTAGAAAGTGATTGTAAGAGTATCTGGCATATGGTTAGCTCAATAAATGTTACTTTTCATAATTACACTTAGAAATAAGTGCTTTGATGTACTGTAATTCCATCCATTAATTCTTGCAAGAAGTATTTCCTGGGAACTTCCTCTGTCAGGCATTGCTGTAAGCTTTGCTTCTGTAGAGCATAAGATGAAGTTCCTGTCCTCATGGAAGTTACATTCTTGAGTTCAATTTCATACGTGTCCTATAAAAAGTAGTGGGAAAAAATTTCTTGAAATTTCAGTTTTTTAAAATGAGTAAAATGATACAAAGAAAGCTGTAAGTTTAGGAAATTGTGTTTTTTTTGTCTGTTTACTACAAATGTAACATTTTAAATCCTTTCAACAACCTTAGATACATGTTCTGTGATTATTTATTTATTTATTGTGATTTGGGTGAAAGTTTACAGAGCAAATTTGTTTTCCATTCAACAATCCATACACATTCTGTTTTGTGATATTTACTGCAATCTCCACACTCTAACAGCATTTTTCTCACTTCTTCCCTGCATGCACCCCTTCTCTTCCTTCTTCCTTCCCATCCCCTCCTGCCTTCCTAGCTCAATCCCTGGGCAAATGCAGTTCTGTTGATCTCATAAGCTTAATTGTTCTAATGAGTTCATACCCTTCAGATATTACTGTTCAGCTTATAGGCCTATTTTTTGACTGTCAGTTGAGTCATGGGGATTAAGTTCAGTTCCTAGCTTGAAGGTGTCTAAGGGCCATAGCCACTCCTTGGAAGAAAGGTTGGGCAATCTACTTCTGTAGTGATACTCCCTCGGAAACCCAAGAAGGGGTCGCTATGAGTCAGGTCTGACTTGATGGCACATAACAACAACAATGCCTGGTTTTTGTTATGAGTTTGAGTTTTGTTTCACATTTCTCCCCACTCTATCCAGGACCTCTTATTGTAATTCCTTTTGGAGCAGTCAGCAGTGGTAGCTGGTCACCATTTAGTTCCTCTGGTCTCAGAGTCATAGAGGTTGGGGAACACATGCTCTGTTAGCCCTTTGGTCCAATTACTTAGGAAGCAGTCTTTACCACAGTTTTGCTAATCTCATTTTGTGCCAAGGAAAAGGTTAGGAAAAAAGAAATAAAATTTATAGTAAAATGTCCTTCAACTTTGTGTACAAGAACTTGTTTATGCAATGTGAGTTGAGGGGCACTGTTGAAAGGCCTTGGGGTTCCAAATCTTCTTTAACCTTGGTAATCTCATTATTAGAAATACTTTACTTTGGAGCAGAGATTATTATTTTTAGAATTTCCTTTCAGCATATACATTGTTCTGGAAAGAATGATAAACATTAAGTCATAATTATTTACTAACCCATTACTTCCAAGTTGATTTCGGCACATAGCAACTCCATAGAACAGAGTAGAACTGGAGCTCTGGTAGCGTAGTGCCTAAGGCACTTGACTGCTAACCAGAAGGCTGGCGGTTCAAACTCACCAGCCACTCCTTGGAAGGAAGGTTGGGCAATCTACTTCTGTAGTGATATTGCCTTGGAAACCCAACGAGGGGTGGCTATGAGTCAGGTCCTACTCGATGGCACATAACAACAACAACAACAACAATCTTTACGGAAGCAGACTGCTTCATCTTTCTCCCACAGGGTGGCTGATTGGAACTTCTTACATTTCAACTAGAAGTTGAGCACTTAACCACTGTGTCACCAGCACTCCTTTATTATGTGTTAACTAAATAACTAACTAACTCATTGCCATTGAGTTGTTTCTGAGTCATAGTGACTCCCAATGAGTTTCTGAGGCAGCAAGTCTTTACGAAAGTAGATTGCCCCATCTTCCTTCCACAGAGCTGCTGGTGGGTTGAACCTTCAACCTTCCAATTAGCAGTCAAATATCTTAGGTACTATAACACCAAAAAACAAAAACAAAGAAAAAAACAAACTCATAATTATTTATCAGTCCAGTATATATAAAAAAGTCTTTGGGAAGCACTGTTAAGCTCTTGATTATCAACCAAAAGATTGGGGTTTGAATTCACCCAGAGTATTTTTGGAAGACAGATCACAACCTTGAAAACCCTAGGCACAATGGGATCGCCATGAGTTAGATTCAACTTGAAAGCAACTATCAAAAAGGTAGTATGAAAATCAGTCCATCAGATGTTAGCAAACCTGTCACCTAGGAAGGTACTTAGAGCAATGGGAAACACAAATTAGAATGGGGTTAGAATCAGAGACAAGAATGGAAGAGAAATAATTAGTGAATAAGTTTTCACTAAGGTTGGTGAGTCCCTTAGTGAGCACTGCAGTGGAGGGCACCGGGCAGCCTGGAGTCTCCCTGAGGGCTGTGGATACCCAGAGAGAGAGGAAAGGAGAACAATTTTATAAAACCCTGGCAAAGTGGCCTTCTCACCCTGACTCTCAAAAACACAGAAAGACCAAACAGCAAAAAATGAACACATTCCTGTGCTTTGCTTAATAGAAGATGGCCTGAATTTCACTTTCGCCCTGTCATTCACTGTCTATGTGACCCTGGGAAAGGCATTTAAGTTCTCTGAGCCTCAGAGTCTTCATCTCTAGATGGAGATGAAAACACCTCTCCTTCAAGTCTGTCACAAGGATCAAATAAGGTAATATAGAGAGAGCTGACCTCATATAATAGCCACTCAATGAATGAGATAATAGTGACAACAATAACAATAGCTATACAGTAAAATCTGTGAAAGCTGGAACCTTGTAAAAGGTGGAAACTTGTCACAGAAGGAAAACACAAGTATTTTCCATTAAATAGGGAACAATAGAAATGTGGTGATTTTTTTACCCTGTCAAAGGTGGAAAACTTACAAGACCCAGAGAAAGAAGGCAGTCCCTTTGAGTTCTGGTTGGAGTTCTGTTAATACAAGGTTTCATTTTGTTATCACTACCATGATCTGAGAGCAGAAATGCCCATGAGATAGGAAGGGCACATGTTGCTTATTTCATATCTTTACAGTGTCCAGTGAGAGTAACCTTATGTTAAATCAACAAAGTGCACTGCCTTTGAGTTGATTCCAACTCATGGTGACCCCATGTGTTATAGAGTAACTAAGCTACAGAGTTTTCTGTAATCTTTTGTGCTACCCAGCCTACCCTAACATTATGCTATTGTTAGGTGCTGTGGAGTTGAATTTGACTCAGAAACCACATGTCACAGAATAGAACTGCCCCTTAGGGTTTTTGTGATTGTAATCTTTAAGGAAGCAGATTGCCAGTCTTTCTTCCCTGGAGCTACTGAGTAGATTCTAACTGCCAACCTTTTGGTTAGCTGCAGAGGATTCAACCATTTGAGTCAACAGGGCTCCTTGACCTTATGTAGGACCTTAGAAACATATCTGTTCATTAATCAATATGTGAGTGTGAGTATATATCTTGTGCCCAGTGCTTTGCAAGATATTCAGGAATACAAGAAATACATAAGGTGACCATTGCTTTCAATTGAGTTGCAATTTAGATGGTGAGACAAAATAACATGCATAAATTGTGAGAGCGGTCAGTATAAACAAGAGTCTAAGGCAGGGCTCCTAATATAAAACAAAATTAATCTTAATGTTGAAGAAAGGAAAGCATTTGGATGAGGGCAAGATCTGGAAAATGATTTTTCAGGTTGGAAAGAAACAGCATAATTCAGGAAAATTAATGGCATGTATGGAAAACCAGCCAGAGAATAATGCAAGTCAGGGAATAAATAGAACTGAGAGGAATCGCTAGAATCTATAATGTGGAGCCAGATGTGGAGACCTTATAAAAGGCTGGAAAAATGTCTTGCACAGCCAGAAACACTGGACAGTTTCATAAAAATTAAAGTTTAGGGCCAAGGTTTTGGAAATAGTAAACGGTGGCAAATGGATGACAATGACAAGAATCAGTTACACATACCTTAGGAAGCAAGGCATAGCAAAGATGTTTTTTGTTTTCCCACAAATATATCTCATTATATGATATCAAAACAATCATCTGCAGGAGAAAATGGACTATGGAACACAATGTTTACACATTTGGCAGCATAATAGTTGCCTTTACTTTTCTCTATTGTTGCCTTGATTTCCAAAGCATTGGCAAATGCAAATTACAAGCATATCAGGATATTTCATAAACGTTCCACACACTTCCAAGGCACCTCAGAGCCAAATGCAGAGCCAATAGTCTGACGAAATGTGAAATTACCTCTTAGAACAGCTGATAAAAAAAAAAAAAAAAAAAAGCCGCACTGCCATCGAGTAGGATCTGGCTCATAGCGACCCCTCCTTGGGTTTCTGAAGCAGCATCACTATGGAAGTAGATTGTCCAACCTTCCTTCCAAGCAGTGGCTGGTGGGTTTGAACCCGCCAGCTTTCTGGTTAGCAGTCAAATGCCTTAGGCACTATGCCACCAGAGCTCCTAGAACAGCTGAGAGAGAGCATAAAACTGCTTTTTTCCATGGTGGATGCTTACTCTGCAATTGGAGAGAGTCAGGCTGCACCTCAGTGGAAGAGCCGTTCTATCTTACGCAACAATGAACCAGGTAGTACATCCTGAGCACTAGGAGGGATGAGTCCTGAGAAGGATAAAATGCAGTAAACTGAGTGTTTTTAATGGGATTGAAAATGATCCCACACCAGGTCTTCCTGGCTCGAGGAAAGACGGACTCTTACTGATTGTACTCAGAATCAGAGCCGTTGATTAGAAAGACAAAGATATTCATCAGTGTGATGGAAAAACCGAAACCAAAACCAAATCCACTGCCATCAGGTGGATTCCAACTCATAGTGACCCTACAGGGCAGAGTGGAACTTCCCCACAGAATTTCCAAGGCTGTAACTTTTTACAGAAGCAGACTGCCTCATCTTTCTGCCACAGAGTGGCTAGTGGGTTTGAACTGCCAACCATCTGGTTAGCAGCCCAATGCCTTAGCCATTGCACCACCACAGCTCTTTGACAGAAAAACATGCAGAACTATTTTGACTTTATCATCAGCAATAAACAACTTTTTATTTTGCTTTCATGTTTTGGCTTAGAAATGCAGTTGTTTAAGGCAAATAGTAATAAAATTGAGAATTCATATTTTGTGGGCTATCTGATCTGTTACTACAACAAACATTTAAAATATTACTCAAGAAACAAATAAGAAATTAGTAGAAATGACTCTGTTTCCACCCCTCCCCCAGAGGGAGTTTTATATTGTGGACAGAATTTGAAACATTTCCAAATTCAACATGTAATTCACCCTTTGATACTTAGTTTAATTAACTATCCATCAACACTCATTGTGACAATGGTTAAGAAAAAAAAGTGAAACACTATCTTAAAGCTGTATGGGGTTTGTGAATATATGACGGGTGTTTGTTGGATGTGTGCATTTTCTTTAACCATCGAGGCTGTCATAAATTTATGGTTCATCTTACCCATCTTAGACTGCAGAAAAGGGCTTCATATTATGCTATTTTCCTTGAAGAGCAAATACTGTTTTCCTATTCCTCAGAAGGAAGATTGGGCAATCTACTTCTGTAGAGATACCACCTTGGCAACCCAAGGAGGGGTCTCTATGAATTGTAACTGACTCCATGGCAGTGAATTTGGTTTTTCGGTTTACTCATTTCAGAGGTTGGCGGTTCAAACCCACCAGTCACTTCTCGGAAGGAAGATGGGGCACTCTACTTCCATAGCGATTTTGTTGTTATGTGCTATGGAGTCGGACCGACTCATAGCGACCCCTCCTTGGGTTTCCGAGGCAGTATCACAAGAAAGTAGATTGCCCCATCTTCCTTCCGGGAAGTGGCTGGTGGGTTTGAACCGCCAGCCTTCTGGTTAGCAGTCAAATGCCTTAGCCACTATGCTACCAGATAGGGATACTGCCTCGGAAACCCAAGGAGGGGTAGCTATGAGTCAGGTCTGACTCGACGGCACGTAATAACAACAACAAGTCAATAAATAATTATTGAACCACGGGCACTATATTATTTTGAGAATATTTTATAACTTGGTATATTTTAGGAGTGTCTGTTGAATCTCATTAAGCAGAACCCTGCTGAAGTGAGTGACTTTGTGGACAGACAGGATACCAGTCATCAGTCATTTCAGTCTCTGGGACCTAGAAATTCTATTCAGACTTTTCCCCTTGGCCTGCTGCCCTGACAAACACG
>NW_006921716.1:5230713-5244558 GCF_000298275.1 Orycteropus afer afer | reverse complement strand
TTTCTCTTCAAGTATTTTGAACACTTGATAGTTGTTACATTTCTTACTGCCTTAGATTTATTACTGACAGAAATACTGCAATATATCAATGATGGAATGAGAGATGGTGATTTTCTTGGTAAAAAGAAGCTTCTTACAGTGGCTAGAATGAAAGGGAGGACAAAAAAACAGGTCTGTGTAAACAAGAGGCAAAAGTGTTAATGGTATAATCAGAAACACATAGAGTACCTAATATCAAAATTATGTGATAGAGGAGAGAGAAAAGCAGAAATGCACAAATAGAAATACCTCTTTCGCTTTTCTTAAATTTAATTAGCATACGTCACAATCTCTCCCTAGCAACAACCTCTCATTGGTTGCCCAGCCCCTGTGTGATTTTGTAATATCTAGATCTTCCTTACGCTCAAACACAGAGCACCACCACTATCCTCATGACAAGACAAGCAAATACAGCTTGAGGGGACAGAAGTGAGACTAATTCCCCTTTCCCATTTAGGGCTTAATGATCTCCCCTTAGGGTCTACATTATCAAATACGCCCTGACAGCACCAATATCTTCCCAGCAATTAAGCTCTCATTTTTTTAAAAAGTAGTATCAATAAAACATTACTGGGTTATGGGGTGCCTCAAACAGAATATGAGCATGTGTAAAAACTCAATCCCAAATTGCGGAGACACATCTGGGGAGAATGTCCTGGGGCAAAATCTCCCGGGAACTTCTAGAGAGCCAAATTCAAAGTCAGGGGCTTCCTCGAAACTACCTCCGTTAGAACTTAGGTATCGATGTGTTGAAGGGAGGTTTTTTATTTTATAAAGATTTACCTATAAGGAGGGAAGATTAAGCAATCTACTTCCTAGTGATACTGCCTCAGAAACCCAAGGAGGGGTCGCTCTGAGTTGGATCCGACTGGATGACACTGAGTTTGTTTTTTATATAAGGAGATCTGATAGTAGAATATCAACGATTGCACCATATGAGTTATGAGGGGGAAATATTTAATGTCACATTAGGTTGTTAAATATTACAGAAAAGAAAACAAAACCCCATCATTCTATAGCAAATGGAAAAATTGTTCAGAATTCAGCACAATTTTTATCCATTCCACACACGCTGTGGGAACGTTAAAGCTGCTTTAGTTTTTATGAAATGCACTGATATTTTGAGTAATATTTTACTGCTTGGCATGGATTTAAATTGTAATCTCTTTGTTATCCACTACACAAAGACTGCAGCCTCTACAGAAGTCTAAACTGAAAACATATCTTAAGGCAAGGGTACAATGTTGACAAAAATTTAACATTTCCTTTTATTGTGATGCATGATTTCTCCTTGTAGACTGAGTGTCCTTGAATTTGTGCCAAACGAAAAGCATTTCTTTTATTACCATATCTCTTTAGAGATGAGGGCAAACTACACACTGCTATGGTATTTGTTGTACCAAACTTCCAAGGAAAAATAATGTCTACTACAGCAAGTTATCCTCATTCTCTCACCTCTTTAATGGGACATTTGGAAAAGGAATTAAGACAGTGCCAATACAGTATTAAAACTGTGGATTGCAGCACTTCCATGTTTTGCCAAAACCTCTCAGACATGCTTCTTTCCACAAAATCCCTAGCCACTGCAGCTTTAGAATCTAAACATCACTGTTCTAAAGTAAGAACATTATTTTTTTCACTATTGCTGTGGTTCAGAGACAATGGAATGTGGCACCTATTCTTATCCAAGGAACAGATAACAGGGACTAGACTTTGAAATGTTTTCATGAAATTTGGCTTCCACTTCTCATGGGACACAGTGATAAATGGCAGCTGTAGTTTGAAGGTTACACTGACCTTGAATTCCAATTAATAGACAATAGTAAAAAAAATCTGTATGCTGAAGTCATGGAGATTGTAGGCATTCCTAAAATAATCATGTGGAACTTATTTCAGTCCTTATTTCTTTGGTCTAGGTCATAATTCCGTGGATTTTTGTTAGTTGAATAACAGTGGACTGAATATGTTCCTGGTTCTTTAGAATTTTTACATTCCATGTGAGAGACTGGGGTTCAATTACTGGCCAATGTACCTTATGTGCAGGCCCCACCTGCCTGTTAGTGGAAGCTTGCATGTTGCTGTGATGCTGAACAGGGTTCCGCAGAGCTTACAGACTGGGAAGAAAGGCCGGGCTATGTATTTCTGAAAAACCAGCCAATGAAAAGCCTATAGTTCACAATGGTCTAAGCTTCATGAGTTGGGGGCCAAATTGAGCACAACTAACAACTGTGGGAATTAGGAGTAGCACCAAGAAAACAAATTGAGGTGAGAACATGCAGTAATGCTTGTCTTAATCCAGGAAATATTGATGCAGTAAATATCCAGTAAATATTGATAAAATATTGATAAATATCCGGTAAGTATTGATATATATTGAACAGAAATATATGCAAAGGATTTAATAAGTAACCAACAATGGGAAAGAATGAATAAAGTGTAAAATCATAGAGGAGAAATCCCAATGGGAAGAAAAAGAGAAAATTAGAAGCCAGTCTAAGTGCTATTAATAGAAAATATGAACTAAGATGTAAAAATAAGTCCTATTGTAATAGTAGTTATAATAATTTCAAATTAGTAAAAAGGAACCGAAAAAATCCAAAACTTCCAAATTAGATTAAAAGTGAATCCAGCATATGTGGTCCTTAAAATAAAAAGAGACATTAATGTTGACAGAAAGGTAATGGCAAAAATTGAATAGTACCAAAGTTCTTTCATATAAATTAAAAATAAATAAATAAATAGAAAAAGTTTTAAAAAGCTATTTTAACTTCTATTCTAAAACAAACAACAACAACAACAAAACCAGCCACCTCCTGGTGTTCTAAGATTATAGTGAGCATCTGTCATTCTTTCTGGCTTCCTTTCTTGAGCCCCAGCATTTTTATTACTATGTTTGTCAAACCCCCCACTGTATAGTTCAGAACCATCTTAATACATTTGTAGATAATCACACTAATATGTGTGTATAAAATGTTGGACACTCATTCTTCAAGCTTTCCTGGAGTCCTGTATAATGTGTGCACCCACCCCAGTCTTTTCAATGAGAAGGCGGTGCTACAAAGAAACAGAGATAGTGAAATTCATTCTCAGGACAGTAGCAGAAGTTATATCAGGACTTTTTTTTAAAAAAATACACACAGCAAAACTTGCTCCCATTCCATAGTTTCTAGACATAGTGATCAGTGACGTTGGTTATATTCGGCACATTGTGAAGAATAGATTCTGGTTATTTCTGTTCTAGTTGTTTTATTTCCATTTCCTTTACCTCTTTGCCCCCAGCTTTCTCAACTATGCATTAAAATAGCTGTTGACCCTTTGGCCTTATACAGGTTTTTTTTTGTTTTGTTTTGTTTGTTTTAAGAAAAGTACTACAATATTCAACAGTGACAATCTTTACTCTTTGGGCTAAGTGGTTATTTAGTTTAAAAGTGATTTAGCAGATAGTTCAATTCAAGGTATAGTGTCAGGGCCATATAGTGTCAGGGCCTCCTCTAACCTCAATAGGTCCAGTTACTCTGGATTCCTCAAGAATTTGAAGTTCTATTTCACATTTTTCTCCCTTTTTATCAGAATTTATCTGTTGTGTTCCTGATCAGAACATTCAGCAATGGTAGATGGGCACTGTCTAGTTCTCTGGTTTCAAGGTGGAGGAGGAGGCAGTGGTTCGTATAGACAGTTAGTTCTGTTGTCCAGTTTTGGAGTTTCCTTCTTTTTCTTTTGCTCCAGATGAATAAATGTTGATGGTTGTATCTTAGATGACCTCTCATACGCTTTAAAGACCTCAGACACTATTTAACATACTAGGAAGTAGAACATAAACCTTATGAACTCTATTAGACCAATTGACTGGATTGTCCCAAGTTGCTAAGCCCCCAAACCAAAAGAACTAATTCCATGACATGATTATTTATGTCTTATTCATATCCGCTTTTGTAGTCTCCCTCTTTTTATTAGGTAGTTGTTTATATCAGGCTTTGAGAGAAAATAGTGGCAGCAGTTTCTGTGGCAGCTTCAGTCTTTATCCAAAATTGACAGTCAACAGGATAAAATTTAGAATCTGCTTTATTTATTTATTTATTTTTTCATTTTTCTTTGCTTTGTAAGGTTTTCTCTTTGCCTTGCAGCCTCAAACCGGTTTTCTGTTTTCTCTTTCCCTTCTTCTCACTCCACGACAAAATTCTCTGAGCTATTCAATGTGCTGTTAATAAAAGATTTTTTTGTGCTTAAATCAGTCATAGTTGACTTTTGTCACTTGAAACAAAGAACACCTTTCCTGGGTGGTGCAATCTTTTAAGTGATTGACTACTAACCAAAATGTTGGTGGTTTGAACCCATCTAGAGATGCCTTTGGAAAAAAGACCTAGAGATCTCAAAGATGACAGTCTTTGAAACCCTATGGTGCACAGTTCTCCTTGGACACTGGGGTCACCATAAGTTGGTTTGGTACAAGTAACTACATCAGACAACTCATTTTCTTCAACATTTTAAGAGGTAAATATAGACTTAGTAAGAGGAGTGCCTGGGTTGTGATGCAGAAAAGGAGTTCATGACAAATACATTTATTGTTCTACAGTGGGCTACTTCTGTAATTGCTTGTTTGATCATTTCTTTCAGAGACATGAGTTTTCTGGAAAAGTTAAATTTCATTATTCAATTATTGCAGAAAGCATGCAAATTTCCATTTAGGAAGTAGCCTTTTATGGCTTGAAAATATTATGCTTATCTTAAAAAAATATTTGATGAGCATTTTGAAACCATTTCAAAATGAATAGAAAACAATAACATTTATAGCACATTTTTTTGGTTACATAATAAATCTTAGTGATGGTGTCTGTCCTGGGCCAAGTAGTTAGGTTTACTTACCATATGGCACTTTTAAAACTTACCAGTTCATTTGGAAGGGAGTAAGGCATCATTTGAAAGATTGCTCATATGAAATCAATGAAGATTAAGAAACTGGGCTTTTTAGCACAGTGACCTCTTATGTCTGTTGAATAAAAGGAGTTGTATAAATTGCTTCATTTTACTAGACCTCCTAAATGTGACAAAACAAAAACAAAAATCCACAGGATTAGATTAGAATGGATAATGGCTAAATTCACTATTATTCTAACATTATTTTGTTAATGCTGAGAGATAAATTGCTTTCTTACACTTTGTTTGAAAATATAAAATTCATACAGGATAATATAGATATATTTTATTATTTTAAAAAATTATAAGTATCTAAATGGTAAAAGTACCATAAACAAAGTGAGAAGACTTTACACCCTATGTGGTACCAATGGCTAACTCTCAGAGTCTCTGGGTGGTACAAACAGCTAACATGCTCAATGGTAACTCAAAAATTAGAAGTTTGAGTCCAGAGGCTCCTCAAAGGAAAGGCCTGAAAATCTCCTTCTGAAAAATGAGCCATTGAAAATCTCATGGGGCACAGCTCTACTTTGATACACATGGGGTCACTGTGAGTTGGAAATAACTCAATGGCAACTGGTAAGTGGTAATAGAAGGTAATTATTTCAAACCTTAGGCTTGCCTGAGGTCATTTGCTTTGCACCTAGTGAGAATTAACATGTCGGGCAAAGGCGTTCTATAAAATTATTCCAAAGAATTGTACTTGTAAGAGCTGAGAAAAGGGCCAAGGGTGCTCTCTGGCCATATTCAGACTGCACCACCAAGGAGCCCTGCTAGTGCAGTGGTTAAATTCTGAGCTGATAATCAGGTCTGCAGTTTATATCCACCAGCTGCGACTTGGGAGGAAGATGTGGCAATTTGCTTCCATAAAGATTACAATCCTGGATACCCTATGGGACAGTGTTGCTGTAAGTTGCAATCAACTTGATGGCAATGGGTAGAATGCACTGCCAGTGAGTGAGGCCAGAGAGTAGAATGTGTGCTATGGGAAGGAGAAGCCAGGACTAAAACTCTTCTGAAAAACCTGAGGTCAACAGATACCAATTTCTGAATTTTACTTCAGAATGAAATCTTCTCACATTTTAACCTATTCTCTTATTTGCTCGAGTGGATGCATTCCAAGCCACCAGAGGAGATGGAATGTACTGGGAGGAAAATCTTAATCACTTCTGATGAGGCAGAGTCTGTTTCTGTCTCCAAGTGGTGCAGCATGTATTCTAAGAAGCAGGGGTAAGGTAGCAACTACTGAATGTCAAGTTTCATAGTGCTCTATGAAACTTATTATACATGCCTTTATGTATAACATGGTAAGTGCCATGGGGAGCATAATCCTACCTCCTGCTTTGCCTGGTCTGCTTTCCAGGAATAATTTTAAAGAGCTTTCTTTTCATTTTCAAAAGTACTCTTGTTTGGAAGATAATTTATGTGGTCCCATTAGCCATGGAGTATATAGAAACGTGTTTTCGAGCACACATTCAGCCCTCAAGAAGCACACAAATCAGTTGAGGAACTTACAACCTTGTTTGACCGTGACTGTTCAAGCCTATCTTCACAGGAGCTAAGCCAGGCCTTTCCTTTGATGTGGATCTTTGAACAATGATGTGGAACTGGAAAGTGTTTCCCTGAAATGAAAAATCTTTCTGGCTAGGAATCCAAGCTCTAGCTCTGTCACAAAATCCCTATATGGAACTGGGCTTGAAAAATATCACATAGTTTGACTGGACCTGCATGTTTTCACAAGGTTAGATGTATAGCGTCCAGACTCATTTCTGAGACATGCTGAATTCCAGAAGGGCCTCAAGCGTGGGGGTCAGAGAGCTCTAGACTTACAACCTTGCTTCTGCCACACCATCAGCACTTGTCTGCTCACATATTGGGTTTCTGCCCAAAGTTGCATTTTAAAACAAGTGTCCATCTATATACAAGAATACACAAATAACTGATGTTTGAAATTCTCTGGAAAAATGATTCAATAACTCTAGCTGGGAAAATTATTACAGGGTGGCCATTGGAGTGCTTGTCAGTCCTGGTGAACATAAGCTCTAAGCAATTGGAAAATGATTGCAGGTGATAGGAAGCCTGCTTACCTTCCTTCTATATCTAATAAGGACAGTGATGATATGTGGCTTTCGCCTTTATCTAAAAGAAAGAAAGAAAGAAAGAAAGAAAAAAGCCAAACTCACTGCTGTGGAATAAGATCCAACTCATAGTGACCCCTCCTTGGGTGGTATCACTATGGAAGTATATTGCCCAACCTTCCTTCTGAGGAGTGGGCTTGAACCACCAGCTTTTGGTTAGCAGTCACATGCCTTAGGCACTATGCCACCAGAGCTCCCTTTGCCTTTTATAGGCTGTATGTGAAAATGTGGAAAGAGTTCTGGACCAAAAGTCTGGAGCCTGGTTTCTTAGGTCAGGCCTATACCTAACTATCTTTGCAGCAAAATAAGGTTTTTGGTCACTGATTCTCAATTCCACTGTAACTCTCTTTTACTCTATGTACGTATGTGTGTGTAAAATTGGGGTAACAACTTTTGTGCTTCTCATCTCGCCTGCTTGTTGCCATTCCCCATTAAGGTAATAGATGTGAAATCAGTCTGAAAAGCATCAGATAAATTTATTCCATTGATTTTTTAGGATTATTTGTTGGGATTGTTTTTCATATAAGTTTTGTAGTTATTCTGATTACTCTTGAATATGCATTTACTTAAACTATTCATTATCAACATTTCTAAAATTATTATTTGTCAGGAACACTATTCTGTTGTATAGATCAGAGATATTGGCTATGAGCAGGGAAACTAATTCTGTCCATTTTAGGCCAAATGGAATTGAGTGCCCAGGTTATGCCAGAGTTTAGATGACAAAGCTTATGGTATTTGTTTCCTAAGGTTGCAGTAGCACATTGCCAAAATCCAGGTGACGTAAAACAATAGAAATGTATCATTTCACAGTTCTAGAGGCAAGAAGACTGAAATCAAGGTGTCAACAGTGTTGGTTCCTTCTGGGAGGCTCTGAAATAAAATCCATTCCATGTTTCTCTCCTAGCTGCTGATGGCTGCCAGCACTACTTGGCATTGCTTGACCTATAACTGCCTCACTCCAATTTCTGTCCCCATCTTCATATGGCTTTTTCTTGTATGTGTCTCTGTATCTCAAATACCCCTCTCCTTTTCTTATAAGAATATCAATCAATGGGCTTAGGCTCTAACCTAAATCCAGGATGATTTCATCAGAACATCTTTGAATTAATTACATCTGCTAGTAAGGTCACATTTTGAAGTTCCAAGTGAACATGCATTTTTGAGGGACTCTATTGAATCCACTATATTTAGGGAATGGACAAATCCAGGAATAGATCTAGAGACAAAGTGACAGGAAAAACACAATAGTCACTTGGAGTAGTCTGGCAGCACCCACCATTGTTACTGCAATGAATTATCTCTAACCAGGTTTAGGCAATTGTCAAAATATTTAAGTCTTTGTATAACACAAGCATCAAACACTTTGGAAAGTGTTATGGTTTGAATTTTGTCCCCCAAAATACATGTTGTAAATCTTAACCACTGTGCTTGTGGTTATAGTTCTATATGTTATGTTAATGAGATAGAATTAATGTAGGGTGTGTCTTGAGTCAGTCTCTTACAAGGGGTAAAAAGAACAGATTAGACAATCAGAGATGGGGGAGAGAGATGCCTAGACACACAAAGATTACCCAGGAGCACAAGCTCAGAAGAGACAAGGGGCTTGCTCCGGAGCCACCAGAGAAAGCCTTTCCCTAGAGCCAGTACCTTGAATTAGGACTTCTCGCCTCCTACACTGTGAGAAAATAAATTTTGGTTTGTTATAGCCACTGATTTGTGGTATTTCTGTTATAGTAGCTCTAGTTAACTGAGACAGGTGAAGGTCTGTCATTACACATTCAGTAGGGCCACACTGGTGCACGCCCACTGGACAGCAGCAGTCTTGTCTCAAATCATTTCCCATGGCTGCGCATCTCTAGCTCAAGATCAAAGGTCCACTGAATATCACTCAGTTGGCGACCATGGGTCACTTTTTATTGCATGATGGCAGGAGTGACAGGGAGTGTAAACCTTCAAGTTTCTGTGGTGACAGGACATTATCTCTGACCAATACTATATATGAAAGGAAATTGGGCTGATAATAGTGATGGGATTGAATTCTGAACAGCCAATATGACAAGCATTCACAAGAAATGAGGCATTTAGCTGCTATCTTCTTTTCCTATGTGTATCTTGGTAATTAAATTATCTGTTGTTTCTCTAAAGCACAGAAAGGTAACGCTGAGGTGGCAGATATATATGCAAGACATGGAAATTTAGATGCTGATACTTATTTGCACTGACTTATTCATGTTATTTTACTGAGCAATCAAACATTAAAAATTAATAAGACAGGGTACAGAAATATATGTGACAGATAATATTTAGCAAGTCTATTTCAGAGATAGGAGTCTCCTTTAATTTGAGTAAAGAAATGAGATTC
Source organism: Orycteropus afer afer (assembly GCF_000298275.1). Lineage (NCBI taxonomy): Eukaryota > Metazoa > Chordata > Mammalia > Tubulidentata > Orycteropodidae > Orycteropus > Orycteropus afer. Next base: position 5,235,102 of record NW_006921716.1, on the reverse strand, counting down.
CACAGGGAGGCTACACATTTGTAAGTGAAAATGACAGATACAGAATGTCTGATAATATTTGCAGATATGAGATTTTTTATTTTATTTTTTTAATGTGCAAAGATAAAACTTCATCCTTCCTATGATAGTTATTTCTCTTGAATTGTTTTCATGATGATAATGGTTTGGCATTAATCCATCTGATCCCTCACTGCAGTGCCAATCTAGGCTAATTCAGTCAGGTTCTAGGGGAGTCACTGATGACTAAGACAGGCTTTTAAGTGGCCAGAAGGCACCCTCACTTCTTAAGCCATCAGGGAAGCAGGCAGCTAAAGAAGTGAGTAAAGCAGTGTGACATAAAAATTAACAATTAAACAGTAAGCAGAATGTACAGACAGCTTATTGACAAGCCAGAGGTGGGGAATTAGTTTGGAGTCAGAGAACCAAGAATCAGCAATATAATATAGGTGGAATTTAAAAGAAGTAGGCTGGGAACAGGGTAAGGGGGGAGTTTTACTGTATTACTAACAATTCACCTTTATTGGCCAGGAAATCTATCATGAATTGGTTTGCCAGATAATTTTAAAGGGTAGGATCAGCAAAAATGGATCTGTTCTTAATATTTTACTATTAAGTTTACAAACTTAAAAATATTTGAGAGGCCCAGGGCAAGAGGCTCAGACAAAAGAAGTCTAAATATTTAAAAACTATATATCAGTCTAACAGACTGTTAAATAAAAGATGTACTACTAGTTGCTCATTGAGCAATATAATTTTATAACAAAATAGTGAAAAAATATACAAATTCTGGTTTTATAAGCTTGAAGGTAGACAAGATGTAAATTCTGGCTGACTAATTTTATTGTGCATGGGTAGGTATTCTGCAGATAGAAAAGCAAAAATTAAATGTTTGTTTAACCAAAGACAAACATGGTTTATAAATTACTATATGTTTGTTTAATAATATTTATTTTTTCTTATTTGATTAAGTTTTTATAGTCAATACTTTTATATGCTTACATTCTTGGAAACTAATGAAATAAAATATCATGATATGAAGCATATTCCAAGTGTATAAAATTGGAATATAATATAAAAATGCAAACAAGGAACACATTTATTGTCATATATTTTAAAAAGCTAATTTCTTCACAAACATTCAAACTTTTCTATTAAATATAAGGATAAACTAAGATTTATAATGAATAAATATCATTATTCAAATTTATTTAAATAAAGCTAAAATTGTTCAGATTTTTAAAAATTTTGTTAATTCTCATTGAATATTTTTACCAGAAAGGAACTATTCACAATTCTAGTATTTAATGTTCAATATCAGTGCCAATGTGAAGAATTATTATCAAGTGTCCTGCATGTTATGTCTGTATCTACATTTTTACAAACTTAAGAATAACAAGAATTTATAGTAACATTACTACTATTAAGTAGTATTAATAGTAATACTATTGTTATACTAATATTTACTATTATACTAATTACTAAGAATACTATTATAGTAATAATGATAATAGAGAATAATATAAAAATATTTATAGGCTACCTTGCATAGTTGTTGCAAATACTCTACTAACCTACAGAAATCTTTGGAATTGTGAGTGGGAAAACATGTAAATGAGCAAAACAGATGCTCAGTGTACTGGGAACTATTTCATTCTCAAATAATCTATTGTATTTATACCTTGTGAGAGGAAGAATTTGGCAAGAGTTTTCCTTTCAAATCCATTTTCCATCACTGACAGTAGGACAACATATAGCTTTCGGACACAGCTTTCAGATAGAGGCATAGCTTGTTCAAGAACATAGGGCAGGAGATGGAGAGCTACTTGTCTAGGCCTAAATGGTGTTTGGTGCTGGATGAGGCAGCTTTGGGTCACACTGCACTAGCCCCAAGTAGGTGATCCTAGAGATATGCCTATGTGTTCTGTAATAAATTGATTTTTTGTGTTTGTGGAGTCAGGGTTCTCTAAAACATGGGCTCCTGGTAGGGTTTAAGAGTGATAGTGCCAGTTGAGGTAGAAAACATCTATTTCAAATCACTAATGGAGGCTAGAGTTTTCAGTTATAGAAAAGAAAAATAAATGAAAAGTGAATCAACCAAAGTTGATGGAACTTCAACTTTGTAGGAGAAAAGATAGCGTATATCATGTTTGAGGAAGATTCATTTATTGTGGTTTTAGTTTGTAGCTATAATGTTGTTGTTGTTGTTGTTATGTGCCGTTGAGTCGGACCCGACTCATAGCTACCACTCCTTGGATTTCCATATTACTATGGAAGTAGATTGCCCCATCTTCCTTCCGAGGAGTGGCTGGTGGGTTTGAACCACCTGCCTTCCGGTTAGCAGTCAAGTGCCTTAGGCATTATGCTACTAGAGCTCCTGTGGCTATAATACTCCATATATTTTTATTTTATGGTCATAACCAAGCATGACCAAGATATTTCCAGGTCTTTTGTATTTATCTGTGTTAGGGGCTTTTGCAAGGGCCAAAGTAGATACTGTTTGAAGACAAGTTTGTTTGTTTTTTTCCTCTCATTACACTGTGAAAACTCACATGTACTGACAAGTTTATACTGGACTCCTGAGATGGGAGGAGAAACAGGAGAGAATATCTTTGAGAATAATAAGAGGATATAGAGAGATTTCCTACACACTAGTAAGAAGATGGAGGTTTGCTTATATACGAGGGATATAGCCATGCCCTACTTTATGGTAGCACCCAGAGGTGGTAGCATGATCCTGGAAAAGATGGCTTGTTGGTGCCCCTATGGGACCTGACCCCGAGAGACCAAACTCCACAGCTCCAGAAAAAAATCCTTAAATATAGCATAGATACTCAGCACCATCAAACATCAAGTGTTCGGTGGTCAAGGCTAATGAGATCTCAATGGTAATCAACAAAGAGAACTTCTTGAATGTTTTGTTCTCCATAAGATGGAAGAGGGAAAGGGTCAGAAGAGTAAAACTGTCTCATAATGTTTTTTTTTGGACTAGAACCATATTTTATTTTATTTACTAAAAACAAAGAAATGTGATGTGGTATGTATACTTGACTTTGCATTAAAAATGTGTTATCATTCTATGTCATTATTTTTCTTTCACTGTCTGTTAGACTTAATACTCATCATGGCACAATGGTTAAGCACTCGGTTGCTAACCAAAAGGTCAGAGGTTCCCACCAGCAACAACACTAAGGAAAAGACTTAGCAATCTACTCCTACAAAGATTACAACCTAGGAAACCAATGGGGCATTTCTACTCTACCCTGTAGGGTAACTATGAGTTAGAATTAACTCCATGGCACATCACAACAACAATAACAAGGTCATATACTTAGTAGTTTGAGGGAGGAGACAGACAAGGAAGCTGGCTGGGGGCAGTTCAGAGGAGCTGAGGGAAACCAGAAAGTGAGTGGAGTGGTTTGGAACAGCTAAAGGAGACAAACTTGTCTGTCAGTTTGTCCTACTGTGGTGACTTGCATGTTGCTGTGAGGTTGAAGGCTGTGCCACTGGTGTTTCAAGTACCAGCAGGCTCACCCATGGTGGAAAGGTTTCAGTGGAGCTTCCAGACTAAAGACAGACTCAGAAAAAGGAAGAGGCCATCCACTTCTCAAACAATTGGCCAATGAAAACCTTATGAATAGCAGTGAAATTCTGTCTGATATATTACTGGAAAACTTTATGAAGAGCCCTGCAACATTGTCCAACATAGTGCCAGAAGATGAGCTCCTCAGGTCAGAGGGCACACAAAGTACAACTGGGGAAGAGCTGCCTCCTCAGTGAGAGCTGAACTTAATGAAGGGGATAGAGTAAAGCTTTTGGGACCTCCATTTGCTGATGTGGCATGACTCAAAATGAAAAAAAAAAAAAAAAAAAAAAAACAGTTTCAAACATCCATTAATAATCAGAACATGGAATGCACAAAGTATGAATCTAGGAAACTGGAAGTTGTCAAAAATGAAATGGAACACATGAAGATTGATATCCTACACATTAGTGAGCTTAAATGGACTGGTTTTGGCCATTTTCAATCAGATAACCATATAATCTACTATTCTGGAAATGACAAATTTAAGAGGAATGGTGTGGCATTCATCATCACAAAGAATGTTTCAAAATCTATCTTGAAGTACATTGCTGTCAGTGATAGAATAATATTCATATGCTTACAAGGAAGATCACCTAATACTAATGCAAAGGCAATGCAACACACTGCTGTCAAGTTGGATCTGACTCATAGGGACCCCTCCTTGGGTTTCCAAGGTGGTATCACTATGGAAGGAGATTGCCCAACTTTCCTTCCAAGGAGTGGCTGGTGGATTTGAGCCACCAGCCTTCTGGTTAGCAGTCAAATGCCTTAGGCACTACACCTACTACTATTGTTCAAATTTATGC
>NW_006921716.1:5215255-5230100 GCF_000298275.1 Orycteropus afer afer | reverse complement strand
AGCTGAACAGAAGATTTCAAAGAGCAGCTCAAGAAGACAATCAATTATTACAATGAAATGCACAAAGACCTGAAGTTAGAAAACCAAACAAGAAGAACACACTCAGCATTTCTCAAGCTGAAATAACTGAAGAAAAAAATTAAGCTTTGAGTTGCAATATTGAAAGATTTTATTGGCAATATATTGAATGGTGCAGGACACATCAAAAGAAGATGCAATGAATACGCAGAGTCACTTTACCAAAAAGAGTTGGTCAATGTTCATCCATTTCAGGAGGTGGCATATGATGAAGAACCAATGGTACTGAAGGAAGAAGTCAAAGCTGCACTGAGGGAAGAGGTGAAAAACAAGCTCCAGAAATTGATGAGATACCCACTGAGATGTTTCAACAAACGGATGCAGCACTAAGCCTCGAATTGCAATATTGAAAGATTCTATGGGCAAAATATTGAATGATGCAGGAAGCATCAAAAGAAGATGGAAGAAATACAAAACTACTATACCAAAAAGAATTGGCTGATGTTCATCCATTTCGGGAGATGGCATATGATCAAGAACCAATGGTATTAAAGGAAGGAATTGATGAAAAACAAGGCTCCAGGATTTGATGGAATAACCACTGAGATGTTTTAACAAGTGAATGCTGTGCTGAAGGCACTCCCTTGGCTGTGCCAGGAGATTTGGAAGACAGCTACCTGGCCAACTGACTGGAAAAGATCCATCTTTGTACCTGTTCCAAAAAAAAGGTGATCCCACTGAATGTGTAAATTATCAAACAATATCATTAATATCACATGCAAGTAAAATCTTGCTGAAGGTAATTAAAAAATGGTTGCAGTACAGAGAACTTCCAGAAATGCAAGCTGGGTTTAGAAAAGGATGTGGAATGAGGGATATCATTGCTGATGTCAGAGGGCCTTCTTCCCCTTGGCCTCTTGTAATCCCCTGGCTCAAAGCAAAGAGAACCAGAAAGATGTTTACTTGTTTTTTATTGACAGTGCACAGGCATTCGATTGTGTGGATCATAACAAATTATAGATAACATTGAGAAGAATGGGAATTCCAGAACACTTAATTGTGTTCATGAGGAACTTGTACATAGACCAAGAGACTGTCATTCAAACAGAACAAGGGGACACTGCATGGTTTAAAATCAAGAAGGGAATGTGTTGGGGTTGTATCTTTTCACCATACTTGTTCAATCTGTATGCTGAGCAAGTAATCTGAGAACCTGGACTATATGAAGAAGAACGTGGCATCAGGATCGAGGAAGAATCATTAACAACCTGCAATATGCAGATGACACAACTTTGCTTGCTGAAAGTGAGGATGTCTTGAAGCACTTACTGATGGAGACTGAAGATTACAGTCTCATTATGGATTGCACCTCAACATAAATAAAAATCCTCACAACTGGATCAATAAGCAGCATCACAATAAATGGAGAAAAGATTGAAGTTGTCAAAGACTTCATATTACTTGGTTCTACAATCAACACCAATGGAAGCAGCAGTCAAGACATCAGACAATATAGTGCATTGGGCAAATCTACTGCAAAAGACCTCTTTCAAGTATTGAAGAGCAAGGATATCTCCTTGAAAACTAAGGTGCAGCTAACCCAAGCCATAGTATTTTCAATTGCCTAATATGCATGTGAGAGCTGGACAATGAATAAGGAAGACCTAAGGAGAGTTGATGCTTTTGAACTGTCGTACTGGCAAAGAATACAGAGAGTAACACGGACTGCTAAAAGAACTAACAAATGTGACCTGGAGGACGTGCAGTTGGAATGCTCCTTGGAAGCAAGAATGGTCAGACTTCGTCTCATCTACTTTGGTCCTGTTGTAAGAGGGAACTAATCCCTGGAGAAGGTTATCATTCTTGGTAAAGTGGAGGGTCGACAAAAAAGGGGAAGGCCCTCAGCAAGATGGGTTGACAAAGTGCCTGCAACGGTGGGCTCAGGTATAGCAAGGATTGTGAAGCTAACAGAGAACTGGGCAGTGTTTTGTTCTATTGTACATAGGGCCACTATGAGTCAGAGATGACTCGACGTCACCTAATGACAACAACAACATACTTAGTTTCAAGAGATACTTTAACAGCATTTAACAGTCTCTGGGCTCCTATATGGCAGCTCTAGTAGCATAGTGCCTAAGGCATTTAACTGCTAACCAGAAGGCTGGCAGTTCAAATACATCAGCCACTCCTTGGAAGGAAGGTTGGGCAATCTACTTCTGTAGTGATACTGCCTCAGAAACCCAAGGAGGGGTCGCTATGAGTCAGATCCGACTCGATGGCAGTGAGTTTGTTTTTTGTTTTGGTTTGGGCTCCTATATTGGCCACTAATTTTACCATATGGTTGTAACCATGCCATCTACATGAATATATATTATTTTATCTCTATTTGATTGGTGGTATAATTTGGAAAAATAAAATCCCTATCTAAATATATATCTTTATCTGGGGACAATACTATCTTGAAGGTTTACTTTTAGAAATTTAATCATTAATCTTATAAGCTAAATTTTTAAAATATAAATTCTTCTTTAAAATATGTCATTATAAAATTACAGGAAATTTTAGATTTTAGGAAGGGTCAGAGTTCTACGATGGGATTTTTGTCCCTAGTAGGCTCCAGGGGACAAGAAGGAAACAAGACATGCAAAGGTCCAAAGGATACAAAACAAGGGGCTGATGCTTTCATTTGAGTTCAGGCTTTCATCTATAGGCTCCAGGTTGGCAAGGTTTGATCTAATTTTTAGCTAAGCCAAAAAATGGAATGAGACTAAGAAAAATGCTGTTGTTGTTAGGCGCCATTAAGTTGGGTCCAACTCATTGCAATTCTATGTACAACAGAAAAAAGCACTGCCTGGTCCTGTGCCAGCCTCACAACCCTTGCTATACCTGAGCCCATGGCCACAGCCTCTGTGTCAATTCACCTCGTTGAGGACCTTCCCCTTTTTTGTTGTCCCTTCTCTTTGCCAAGCGTGATATCTTTCTAGAGGGAATGGTGCCTTATTACAACATGGCCATTCTCACTTCTAAGGATCATTCTGGCAGCACTTCTTCCAGGACAGGTTTGTTAGTTCTTTTAGCAGTCCATGGTTTTTCAGCACAACACCACAACTCAAAAGCATAGACTCTTCTTCAGTCTTCCTTTTTCATTGTACAGCTCTCACATGCATATGAGGCAATTGAAAATACCTGTTTGAAAGACAGCCTCCTGGTCTAGGTTCCTCATGAGCACAATTAAGTGTTCTGGAATTCTCATTCTTCTCAATGTTATCTATAATTTATCATGATCCACACAATCGAATGCCTTTGCATAGTCAATAAAACACAGGTAAACATCTTTCTGGCATTTTTTGCTTTGAGCCAAGATCCATCTGACATAAGCAATGATATCCCTCATTCTACACCCTTTTCTGAATCCAGCTTGCATTTTTGGAAGTTCTCTGTCAATATACCGCTGAACTCTTTCTGTTATCTTTGGTAAGATTTTACTTTTGTGTGATATTAATGATATTGTTTGATAATTTCCACATCCTGTGGGATCACCTTTCTTTGGAATGGGTGCAGATATGGATCTTTTCCAGTCAGCTGGTCAAGTAGTTGTCTTCCAAATCTCTTGGCATAGCTGAGTGAGTGCCTCTAGTGTGACATCCATTTGTTGAAACATCTCAGTGGGTATCCCGTCGACTCCTGGAGCCTTGTTTTTTGCCACTTCCCTCGGTGCAACTTCAACTTCTTCCTTCAGTACCATTGGTTCTTCATAATGTTCCACCTCCTGAAATGGAAGAACATCAACTAATTCTTTTTGGTGTTGTGACTCTGTCTATTCCTTCCATCTTCTTTTGATATTTCCTGCATCATTCAATATATTGCCCATAGAATATATCAATATTGCAACTAGAGGCTTAAAGTTCCCCTTAAGTTCTTTCAGGTTGAAAAATTCCTAGTGTATTCTTCCCTTCTGGCTTTCTAAGTCCATGTCTTTGCTCATTTCATTATAATAAGTGGCTTTGCCTTCTCGAGCTGTTCTTTGAAATCTTTTGTTCAGCTCCTCCATCTTTTCATTTCTTCCATTTGCTTTAGCTACTCTCCTTTCAAGGGGAAGTTTCAGAGTCTCTTCTGACATCCATTTTGGTCTTTTCTTCCTTTCCTGTGTTTTCAATGACCTTTTGCTTTCTTAATCGTTGATGTTCTTGATGTCATCCCACAATTCTTCTGATTTTCTGTCATTGGCATTCAATGCATCAAATGTATTCTTTAAGTGGTCTCTAAATTCAGGAGGGACATAATCAAGGTCATTTTTGGCTCTTGTGGACTTGTTTTAATTGCCTGCAACTTCATCTTCAACTTGCAAATGAGCAGTTGGTGGTTGATTCCACAATCAGCTCCTGGCCTTGTTTTGGCTGAAGATATTGAGCTTCTCCATTGCTTCTTGCCACAGATGTAATCAATCTGATTTCTCTGTACTCCATCTGGCAAAGACCACGTGTATAGCTGCCATTTGTGTTGTTGAAAAAAAGGTATTTGCATGAATAAGTTGTTGGTCTTGCAAAATTCTTTCATGAAATCTCCAGCATTATTTCTTCCTCCAAGGCCCAGTTTTCCAACTACTGGTGATTCTTCTTTGTTTCCAAATTTTGCATTCCAATCCCAATCACCAGTGATCCAGTGATAATCAGCACATCTTGATTGCATGTTTGGTCAATTTCAGATCGTAGAAGTTGGTAAAAATATTCAATTTTGGCTCTTTGGGTTTGGTGGTTGGTGCATAAGTTTGAATAATAGTGGTATTAAGTGGCTTTCCTTGTAGGCATATGGATATTATTCTATTACTGACAGCATTGTACTTCAGGATAGATCTTGAAACATTTCTTGTGATGATGAATGCCACACCATTCCTCTTCAATTTGTCATTCCTGGAATAGTAGATTATATGGTTATCTGATTCAAAATGGCCAAAACCGGTCCATTTCATCTCACTAATGCCTAGGATATCAATCTTCATGTGTTCCATTTCATTTTTGTCAACTTCCAATTTTCCTAGATAGAAAATGTAGACTTCATACATTCCATGTTCTTATTATCAATGGATGTTTGCAGCTGTTTCTTCTCATATTTAGTTGTACCACTTGCAAATGGAGGCCTCTAAAGCTCTACTTTGTCCATGTCATTAAGGCAGGCTCTACTCTGATGAGGCAGCTCTTTCTCAGTCATATTTTGAGTGCCTTCCAACCTGAGAGGCTTATCTTCCAGCACAGTACCGGACAATGTTTCAGAGCTATTCATAAAATTTTCCAGTAATATGTCACAGTGTTTCACTACTATTCATAAGGTTTTCACTGTTCAATTCTTTGAGAAGTGGATGGCTTTTTCCTTCTTCTGAGTTTCTCTCAATGTGGAAGCTCCACCAAAACCAGTCCACCATGAACACTTCTGCTGGCACAGCCTCCAACCTCACAGCAACACACAAGCCACCACAGTAGGACAAACTGACAGACAAGTTCATCTCCCTTAGCTGTTCCAACTGATCCACTTACTTCCTGGGCTACCCCCTACCTGTTCTTTCCATCCCTGTCTGCTGCTGATCCTTGCTGCCTGGTGGATGACTTCCACCCATCTTACCTGTTCCAGCCACCAGTCCTGAGAATAATAGCAAGGCTCTAAACTCTTTTAAACCTACCAAGTGGCAGGTAAGCTGAGGAAAGCAGAGAAAGATCTGGGGGGTGGGGCAGGACCAGGATGGAGTGAGGAAGCAGAGGTAGGGATCCAAGTAAGGCCAGGGATCCAGGCCCCACCCCCAAGTGGCAGGAAAGAGGCAGGGATCCATGTAAGGGGAGGTGGGAAGGGTGGAGAGGTTTCGAACAGCTAAGGGAGACAAACTTGTCTGTCAGTTTGTCCTACTGTGGTGGCGTGTTGCTGTGATGCTTGAGGCTGTGCCACCAGTATCTCAAACCCAGCAGGGTTGCACATGGTGCAAAGCTTTCACTACAACTTACAGACTGTGATAGACTAGGAAGAAGGAGGAGGCCATCCACTTCTCAAAGAATTGGGCAAATAAAACCTTATGAACAGCAGAGAAACACTGTCTGATACATTACTCTGCAACTTTATGAATAGCCCAGAAACATTGTCTAATACAGTGCAGGAGGATAAGACACTTAGTTTGGAAGAGTTTCAAAGTAAGACTGAGAAAGAGCATCATCATCAGAGTATAACCAGCCTGACTTACTGATATGCATAAGGTAAAACTTTTGAGACCTCCATTTATTGATGTATAACAACTCAAATTGAGGAGAAACAGCTGCAAACATCCATTAATAATTGGAACATGGAATGTATGAAGTATGAATCTAGGAAAATTGGAAACTGTCAAAAATGAAAAGGAACACATAAAAATCGATATCCTAGGCTTTAGTGTGGGGAACAACAACAGGCATTAGTGAGCTGAAATGGACTGGTTTTGGCCATTTTGAATAGGACAACCATGTGGTCTACTATGCCATGAATGATAATTTGAAGAGGAATGGCATGGAATTCATCATCACAAAGGATGTTTCAAGATCTATCCTGAAGTACAATGTTGTTAGTGATAGAATAATATCCATATGCCTACAAGGAAGACCAGTTAATACTGCTGTTATTCAAATTTATGCACCAACCATCAAAGCCAAAGATGAGGAAATAGAAGCTTTTAACAGCTTCTGCAGTTTGAAATTGGTTGAACATGCAATCAGGATGTGTTCATTATCACTGGTGACTGAAATGGAAAAGTTGGAAACAAAGGAGAATCACCAGTAGTTGGAAAATTTGGCCTTGATGTCAGAAATGATGCTAGAAATCACATGATAGATTTTTGCAAGGTCAATGACTTATTCATTGCAAATACTTTTTTTCAACAACATGGAAGGTGGCTCTACACATGGATGTTGCCATATGGGATACACAGGAATCAGATTGACTACATCTGTGGCAAGAGGCAATGGAGAAGCTCAATATCTTCAGCCAAAATCAGGACTATGGAATAGACCATCAACTGCTCATATGTAAGTTCAACTGGAAGTTAGAGACAATTAAAACAAGTCCACAAGAGACAAAATATGATCTTGAATATATCCCTCTTGAATTTAGAGACCATTTGAAGAATAGATTTGATGCATTGAACACCAATGACCAAAAACCAGAGGAATTGTGGGATGACATCGAGAACATCATAAAGAAAGCAAGAGGTCAGTAAAAAGATGAGAAAAGAAGAAAAGACCAAAATGGATGACAGAAGAGACTCTGAACCTTGCCCTTGAGCAGAGAGTAGCTAAAGCAAATGCTAAAACTAAAGGAAGAGATGACAAGATAAAAGAGCTGAAAAAAAGATTTCAAAGAACAGCTCGAGCAGACAAAGCCAATTGCTATAATGAAATGTGCAAAGACTTGAAATTAGAAAACCAAAAGTGAAGAACACACTTGCCATTTCTCAAGCTGAAAGAACTGAGGAAAAAATCTAAGTCTCAAGGTGCAATATTGAAAGATTCTATGGGCAAAATATTGAATGATCCAGGAAACATCAAAAGAAGATGGAAGGCATATAGAGTCACTGTGCCAAAAAGAACTGGTAGATCTTCATCTGTTACAGGAGGTGCCATATGATCAAGAACCAGTGGTACTGAAGGAAGATATCAAAGCTGCACTGAAGGAATTGGTGAAGAACAAGGCTCCAGGAATTGCTGGAATACCCATGAGATGTTTCAACAAACGGATGTCACACTGGAGGCACTCACCTGGTTATGCCAAGAGATTTAGAAGACAGCTACCTGCCAACTGACTGGAAGAGATCCATATTTGTACCCATTCCAAAGAAAGGTGATTCCACAGAATGTGGAAATTATCAAACAATACCATTAATATCACACACAAGTAAGATCTTACTGAAGATAATTCAAAAACAGTTGTAGCAGTATATTGACAGAGAACTTCCAGAGGTGCAAGCTGTATTCAGAAGAGGATGGAGAACAAGGGATGTCATTGCTGATGTGAGATGGATCTTGGCTTAAGGCAAAGAATGCCAGAAATATATTTACTTATGTTTTATTCACTATACAAAGGCATTTGATTGTGCAGATCATAACAAATTGTGGATGACATTGAGAATAAGAATTCTATAACACTTGATTATACTCATGAGGAACCTGTACATTGACCAGGAGGCTGTTGTTTGAACAGAACAAGGGGACACTGCATGTGGTAGAATCAAGAAGGGAGTGTGTCAGGGCTGTATCCTTTCCCCACACTTATTCAATCTGTATGCCGAGCAAATAATCCATGAAGCTGGACTACGTGAAGCAGAACCTGGCATCAAGATTGGAGGAAGAATCTTTAACAACCTGCAATACCCTGACGAAACAACTTTGCTTGCTGGAAGTGAGGATGACTTGAAGCACTTACTGATGAAGATTGAAGAATACAGTCTGCAGTATGGATTACATCTCAATATAAAGAAAAGTCCTCAGAACTGGACCTATAAGCAGCATGATGATAAATGGAGAAAAGATTGAAGTTCTCAAAGACTTCACATTGCTTGGTTGTACAATCAACGCCAATGGAAGCAGCAGTCGGAACATTACACGACATATAGCACAGGGCAAGTTGGTTGCAAGGGACCTTTTTCAAGTGCTGTGGAGCAAGGATGTCTCCTTGAGGACTAAGGTGCACCTGACATAAGCCATGCTATTTTCAATCACCTCATATGCATGTGAGAGCTGGACAATAAATAAAGAAGAGCGAAGAAGAGTTGATGCTTTTGAGTTGTGCTGGCGAAGAATGCTGAAAGTACCATGGACTGCTAAAAGCACTAACAGATCTGTCCTGGAGGAAGTGTAGCTGAAATGCTCATTGGAAGCAAGAATGGCCAGACTTCATCTCACCTACTTTGGTCATGTTGTCAGAAGGGACCATTCCCTGGAGAAGGATATCATGCTTGGTAAAGTAGAGGGTTGATGAAAGAGGGAAAGGCCCTCAATGAGATGGATTGACACAGTGGCTGCGATGAGGGGTTCAATGAAGTATAGCAAGGATCATGGGGCTGGTGCAGGACTGGGTGGTGTTTCGTTCTGCTGTGCATAGGGTCACTATGAGTCGGGCATGACTTGACAGCACCTAACAACAACAAACTCTTTTAAAACCTTCCCACTGCTACCACTGCCCCATTTGAGGAAACACTCTTTGAGATGAATGAGTAGATATTTTCTCTCCCCATTCAACACATGAATCACTATTTCCATCTCCCTTCCTGCCCTTATGCTTGCAAGTGGCTAATGTACTGGGATATAGATATTATTGCTATGGTTGACTTTCTTTTTCTTTTTTTTTTTTTTTCATGTGACTCTTAACTAGTCAAAAATTTTCCCTCCCCTTCCTCCCATCTCTGGTAATCAACTAAGTAAATTTCCTTCCCTGCCTAAACCTTTCCTTGACTTTTTACAGTAATAGACTCATACAATATTTGTCCTTCTTTAACTGACTTTTTTCACTCACCATAATGTCCTCCAAATTTATTCATATTATGAGGTGATTTATGGATTCTTTATTACTCTTTAATGTTATGTTGTATTCCATTGTGTGAATGTACCATAGTTTGATTACCTATTCATCTGTTGTTGTTTCCATCTCTTTGCTATAGTGAATTGTGCTATGATGAACATGGGAGTGCATATGTCTATTTGTGTCCTGGATCACACCTCTTTAGGATATACTTTTAGTAATGAAATTGCTGGATCAAATGGTTTTTCTATTTTCAGTGTTTTATTCTACAATCCCACCAACAATGTATGAGAGTTCCAATCTCTCCACACTCTTGCCAGCATTTATTTTCGGTCTTATTAAAACTTTGCTATTATTGCTGGCCTGAGATAATATCTCATTGTTGTTTTGATTTGCATCTCTCTACTGGCTAAGGAGTGCTGGTGGATAAGGCATTTATTTGTCTGCTAACCAGAAGGTCAGTAGTTCATACCCACCAGCTGCTCCACAGAAGGAAGATGGGGTGATCTACATCTGTAAAGATTCACAGCCTCAGAAACCCAATGGGGGTTGCTATGAGTCAGAATTGACTTGATGGCAGTGAGGTTTTTTAGCGAGGGGTGGATTTCAATGGCTAATGATCATGAGCATTTCACCATATGTTTGTTGGCTGCCTGTATATCTTCTTTAGTGAAGTGTCTATTCTTGTCCTTTGCCTGGTTTTGAATTGGATTGTTTGACTTTTTGGTGTTGGGGTTTTGAAGTTTTCTAGAAATTTTAGAGATTAGTCCGTTGTCAGATATGTCATAAGCCATTTTTTTTTCCTAATCTGTCAGTTCTCCTTTTAGCTTTTTAGAGAAGTTTTTAATGCACATAAGAATTTAATTTTTTAAAAGTCTCAGTCATCTAGTTTCTCTTCTGCTGCTTGTGTATTTTGGGTTATGCTTGATAGTTTATTTATGCCATAAATTAGGGCCCCTATGTTTGTCCCTATTTTACCTTTGATGAACTTTATGGTTTGGAGTTTTACATTTAAGTCCTTGATCTATCTTGAGCTCATTTTTGTGTATGGTGTGAGGTATGAATCTTGTTTAATTTTTCTGCCAGTGGATATCCAATTTTGCCAGCAACAATTTTTAAAGAGGCTATATTTCCTCCATTTAATAGGTTTTGTCCCTTTGTCAAAGATCAGCTGTCCATAGATGAATGGGTCTATTTCTGGGTTTTAGACTCTGTTCCACTGCACTGTTTGTCTATCTTTGTACCAATGCCATGCTGTTTTGACTATTTTTGTTATAGGTAGATGTCGTCTCTTCTTATTCAACATATAAATCACTATTTCTATCTCTCTTCCTGCCCTTATAGTCACAAGAGGCTGATGTACTGGGATGTAGATGTAATTGTTATAGTTGACTGTCTTGACTTAGCTAGATTCACTTCTGTTTCTAAATGTGTGTATGATCAAGCCTGTGGGGTATATGGAGGTGAAAATTATTTACACCTGAATGTGTATTGTTTGCAAATAAAAGCTCTCATCTCTGATAACATTATTGTTCATTGCCATCTAGTCAATTCTGACTCATGGCAACACAAAATAATGCAGAATAGAACCACTCCACAGAATTTTCAGCCTTTAACCTTTCAGAAGTAGATTGCCAATCATGTCTTCCAAGGCACTTATGAGTGGAAGCAACATCCTGGGGCTTTCTGATAACATATCACGTGTTAAATTACTTTTTCAAATGGAAGAGAACTGCAGTCATGATTTCCTTATACATAGTTTATAATTATAAACTGTTCACCCTCTTTGGACTACTGTGAGATCAGTGTTAGTCTCATTTTGAAGATGTCAGAAGATTGGCTTCAAAATACAGGCTTAATTGAAGTTGCTGAGCATATTCTTATTGAAAGTTAGAATTCCAATAACTTTTTAGTCTCCAAATATCAAAATGTCAAGAGGAATTAAAAATAATACTATATTTCTTCACTTTTCCATCAATTTTTAATCCCTCACATTTGCTTACACTCTTCTGCTTATGCTCTTCTTTTCTTTATCCTAGAGGCTGCTCAGAAAGAAAATGACATAGAAGCTAAGAACTGAAATTGGGGCAGCCCTAGATCCATATGAAATACTTCAGTTATGAAGTACCTCAATTGCTTAGTTTTTTGCACTCTCTTGATTAGAACATAACAGTTGCATTTTGAAGTTCCAAGTGCTTCAAAGGAGGTCAGTTTGTACTGCATGAAGGAGAAATATTTTAAAGAGTTTGTTAAATTGCCTCTGGTTGTAACTTTTAAGATTCTTCCCCACTTCCAACCCAAACTCTTTGAGAACATGAAAATATCAAGATGGAGACAAAAGTAAATTCAAGTAAAATTTAAAAATGTTTATCTACACAATTATGATGAATAAATAAGTTTTTTTCTTTTTAAGCATTTACATATAAAAATATGTTCTGTGGGAGAAAAGTGTGGCAAACCTATGAGGCATTTCTACACTGTCCTATAGGATCAATATGAATCAGAATCAAGTAGATGGTAATGGCTTTTATTTATTTTTCAAATAGTTCTAGAAGAATGCCAGACTATTACAGATAAATAATATTGTTATATTAATTCTATTTATTTATTTATTTAATCGTGATTTAGGTGCAAATTTATAGAGTTTGTTTTACATTCAGTATTTCATGTACATTTGGTTTCACTCTCCAGTTACCAACCTAACCCACTCTCCCCACCCCCCTTCCCAGTACCCTGCCCTGTGCCCCCCATAGTTATTCACTCCTGTGTATCCTGCATTTCCTCTATGTGAATGTTGTCCAAGGTCAATTGCTCCAAGGGAGGCATTTCCATAGATTATGTGGGTGTGTCACCTTAAGTTGAGCGATCTGCGGGTACATCTTGTTTACTATTGGGCTAAGAGCCACCCCCTGGGAGTGAGTTCTATTCCAGGCCTGAAGTATATCCCAGGGTCATAGTATTGGGGATCTCACCAGACTCCATTTGACCAGTAATTCTAGTCATTTAGTTTTTGGATTTTGTTCCACATTTTTCCTCCCACTCTTTCCAGGATCTCCAGATTTGATCCTTTCCTGAGTGGTTGGCATTGGCTGCTGGGCACCATCTAGTTCTTCTGGTCTCAAGGTCCTTCAAGTCCTAGGGCTTAATGCTTCCAAATTGCCCTTGGTTTTTTGCACACTTTTTCGCTTCCGATGACAGGAAACTATTAGCTGCATCTTAGATGGCTGCTTGAAAGGTTTTAAGACCCCAGTTGCTACACACCAATGTAGGTTGTGGAACAAGATTTTTATGTATTTTTTGTGCCAATTGAGTCTGGTGTTCCCCAGTACTATGGATTGGTAGATCTGTTGGATCTCTCTCCCAGTGTCTGGCTGTCTGTGAGAGATTTCTCCATGTCTGTCTTCTGTTGTTCTTGTAAGGATTACTGATATTTTGTAACACTGGTATCTATGCAAGGTTAGCCTCAGCTGAATCTCAGATGTTTATGTGTTTATCTGTAGCCTGGTGTTTGGTGCTAATGGTAATGCAGTATTGTGGATATACTGATATTAGCCTCATGTGTTTGTTGGCCTCCAGCATATTGTCTTTAGTGAAGTGCCTGTTCATGTCTCTTTCCCATCTTTGAATTGGATTGCTTGTCTTTTTGGTGTTGAGGTGTTGAAGTTTTCTATAGATTTTGGACATAAATCCGTTGTCAGATATGTCATAGGCAAATATTTTCTCCCAATCTGTAGGTTCTCTTTTTACCCCCTTGATGAAGTCTTTTGATACACATAAGAATTTAATTTTTAAAAGGCCCCAGTCATTCAGCTTCTCTTCAACCTCGTGTGCATTCTGGGTTACATTCAATAGTCTGTTTATGCCATAAATTAGGGCTCCTAGATTTACCCTTATTTTATCTTTGATGAATTTCATACTTTTGGGTTTTACATTTAAGGCTTTGATCCAACTTGAGTTTGTTTTTGTGTATGGGGTGAGGTATGGGTATTGTTTCATTTTTATGCAGGTGGATATACAGTTTTGCCAGCACCATTAATTAAAGAGGCTGTCTCTTCCCCATTTAATGGGTTTTGGACTTTGTCAAAGATCAGCTGTCCATAGATGATGGATGGGTCTATTTCTGGGTTTTCAATTCTGTTCCATTGGTCTATTGGTATCATTGTACCAATACCATGCTGTTTTGACTACTGTGGCTGTATAGTAGGTTTCAAAAACTAGGAGTGTGAGTGTGAGACCTCCCACTTTGCTCTTTTTCTTCAGTAGTGCTCTGCTTATCGGAGCTCTCTTTCCTTTCCATATAAAGTTAGTAATTGTTTTTTCCATGTCCTTAAAAAAAATTGTTGGTAATTGGATCAGGATTGTGTTAAATGTGTAGATTGCTTTAGGTAGCATTGACATTTTCACAATGTTTAGTCTACCGATCCATGAACAATGCAGGTTCTTCCCTTTTTGTAGATCCCTTGTTGTCTTTTGTAGTAGTGTTTTATAGTTTTATTTGTCTTGTGTGCCTCTGGTAAAATTTATTCTTAGATATTTTGTCTTCTTGGTAGTTATTGTAAATGGTATTGTTTCCTTTATTTCTTTTTCAGAGGTTTCTTTGTTGATGTAGAGGAATCCAACTGATTTTTGTATGTTGACCTTGTATCCTGCCACTTTGTTGAATCTCTCTATTAGTTCCAGTAGTTTTTTTGCTGAATCTCTTGGGTTTTCTATGTATGGGATCATAACATCTGAAAATAGAGATAGCTTTACTTCTTCTGCCAATTTGGATGCCTTTTATTTCACTTTCTTGCCTTATTGCCCTGGCTAGGCCTTCCAATACAATGTTAAAAGAAGTGGTAATATAGGGCATCCCTGTCTTGTTCCCATTCATAAG
Organism: Orycteropus afer afer; assembly: GCF_000298275.1. Taxonomy (NCBI): domain Eukaryota; kingdom Metazoa; phylum Chordata; class Mammalia; order Tubulidentata; family Orycteropodidae; genus Orycteropus; species Orycteropus afer. Next base: position 5,215,681 of record NW_006921716.1, on the reverse strand, counting down.
GGGAATGCTTTGATTCTTTCTCCATTAACAATAATGTTGACCATTGGCTTTACATATATACTCTTTATTATGTTGATGAATTTCCCTTCTATTCCTATTTTTCTGAGAGTTCTGAACAGGAACAGGTGTTGTGTCTTATCAAATACTTTTTCTGTGTCAATTGATATAATTATATGGTTCTTTTGTTTTATTCTGTTTATATTGTGGATTATATTGGTTGTTTCTCTGATGTTGAACCATCCTTGAATACCAGGTATGAATCCCACTTGGTCAGGATGTATTATTTTTTTGCTGTGTTGTTGGATTCTGTTGGCTAGGATTTGTTGAAGATTTTTGCATCTGTGTTCATGAGGGACATTGGTCTGTAGTTTTTCTTTTTAGTGGTGTCTTTCACTGGTTTTGGTATTAATGTTATGCTTGCTTCAT
>NW_006921716.1:5213607-5214875 GCF_000298275.1 Orycteropus afer afer | reverse complement strand
TCTTTCTTTTCTTTTGTTAGATTTGCCAATGGTTTGTCAATTTTGTTAATCTCTTTGAAGAATCAGCTTCTTGTTTTGTTGATTTTCTCTACTTTTTTTTGTGTGTGTGTTTTCTGTTTCATTTATTTCTGCTCTGATCTTTATTATTTCCTTACTTCTAGATATGTAGGATTATTTTGTTGTTCTTTTTATAGCTGTTGGACTTGTTGAGTTAGAATGTTGATTTTACTTCTTTCTTCTTTTTTGAAGTATGCATTGATTGCTATAAACTGATCTCTGAGTACAGCTTTTGCTGTGTCCCATAGGTTTTGGTATGATGTATCTTTATTCTCATTTGTTTCTAGGAATTTTTTTAGTTCACTTTTTATTTCTTCTATTACCCAGTAGTTTTTGAGCAGTGTATTGTTCATCTTCCACGTTTGATGTTTTTTCCTTGATCCTCCTATTATTAATTTCTAATTTTATAGCATTGTGGTCCTAGAAGATGCTTTGTAGTATTTCAGTGTTTCTGAATTATTGAGGCTTGTTTATATCCTAACATATGACCTATTCTGGAGAATGATCCATGTGCACTGGAGAAGAATGTGACTTGTGTTTTGTTGGGTGGAGTGCTTTGTATGTGTCGATGAGGTTGAGTTGGTTATTTGTGTTGCTGAGTTCTTCTGTAGCTTTACTGAGTCTTTTTCTAGTTGATCTGTCCCTCCTTGAAAGTGGTGTGTTAAAATCTCTGACTACTATTGTAGAGTTATCTGTTTTCCTTTTCAATTCAATTACTGTTTGCTTCACGTATTTTGGAGTATTTTAATTGTGTGCATAGATATTTATTATTGTAATGTCTTCTCAGTCAATTGACTGTGTCAGCATCATATAATGACCTTCTTTATCTCTTATGTTGTTTTTCATCTTAAAGTCTATTTTATCAAAAATTAATATTGCCACTCCTGCTCCTTTTTGATTATCACTGGCTTGGTATATATATATTTTTCCACCCCTTAACTCTTAGTTTGTTTTTATCTTCATGTCTAAGGTGGGTCTCTTGTAGGCAGCCTATCAATGGGTCTTCTTTTCTTATCCAGTCTGCCACTCTCTTTCTCTTGATTGGTGCATTTAGGCCATTTACATTGAGTGTAATTAATGATAGGTATGCATTGATTGCTCTCATTCTATTGGTTTGGTTTTTTTTTTTTTTTTGGTCATGTTGTTGGAGTTTCCTTGGTCCATATACTTTTCTGTGCTGAGTTCATTTTGTTGTCAAGTGTTTCCTCTCT
>NW_006921716.1:5198721-5213507 GCF_000298275.1 Orycteropus afer afer | reverse complement strand
TTTTTTTTTTGGTCATGTTGTTGGAGTTTCCTTGGTCCATATACTTTTCTGTGCTGAGTTCATTTTGTTGTCAAGTGTTTCCTCTCTTTTCTTCCTTATTGTTGGTTTTGTGCTTACTAAACCCATTTGTTTTCCTTCCTTCTGGGTTTGCTTTACTTAGGGGGATTGTTAATTTGGTCTGTGGTTACCTTGGAGTGAATTCTTGTCTCTATATTTTTGGAACAGTCTGTTCTATGAGAATGCTGTCCTGTTTTCCCCTCCATTTGGAAGTTTGTACCTAGAACTTCCATCCCCTCTATTTGGTTAGTGGCTGTTGTCATGTGCAGATTGACTTCCTTGATTTTTAGTGTACAATTTTTATGGTCATATTTTGAGTGTCTATTTCTGATTTGGTTTTAGTATCAATGTCTTGTGCCCTGATTTTTTGTTGTCTGAGAATATCTTGATTTCACCCTGATATTTGATGGACAGTTTGGCTGGATATAGGTTTCTTGGTTGGAACTTCTTTTCTTTCAGTGTTTTATATATGCTGTCCTATTGCTGTCTTGCCAGCATGGTTTCTGCTGAGTAATCAGAACTCAGCCTAACTGATTGTTATAAGTAATATTTCATTTGTCCCGGGCAGCTTGCAAGATTCTTTCTTCTTCTTTGGTTTTGGAGAGTTTGATTATGATATACCTCAGTGTTTTTCTCTTGAGATCTATACTGTTTGGGGTTTGTTGAGCTTCTTTGAGAAATACCTTTTCTTTCTTCATGATATGGGGAAATTTTCTTTTACTAAGCCTTCCACAATTTTCTCAGTGTTTTTTTTTTTTCACTTCTTTTTGTTCTGGAATTCCAATGAGGTGTATATTGTTTCTTTTCATGTTGTCCCCTATAACTCAGGTTCTCTTCATTTCTCTTCATAGAGACTGGTGTCAAGGCATTTATCTTCTAGTTGAGAAATGTGTTCTTCAGCCAATTCTAGACTATTCTTTTGTGCTTTTACTGTGTTGTGTACTTCTGTAATTTTGGTTCATCTTCTGGATTTCTAATTGTTATTTGTATGAGTTCTGATTATGTATTAATCTTATTTTGTTTTTGAATGGTTTTCCTGAGTTCTTCCTAGGTACTGTCTGTGTTCTCCTTGATTATATTTGGGGTTTCCTTGAGCTCTTGTTGAGTTCTATAAATGTACCTTCTAAATTCCTTCTCAGATAGATAATTTTATTGCCTCTTCCTCCTCCATGTTTAATGAGACTTTTGTTTTGGATTTTATTTCTATTTTCTTACCTTTTTTTTTTTTTAATTATTATTATTTGAGGTTGCCTGTTGTTTCCTAGACATTTTGAAGTGTCATTATCTATTAGTTTTGTATTGATTTTATGATTTAATATTTTTGCAAAGTTGGAGCTGGTGTATTTTACTTTCATGGTTATTAATTCAGGTGTGCTGGGTTGCTCTGCAGTTTTGTTTGTGATGATGGAATCACTGTGTGGAATGTGGATGCAGGGGGTTTAGGATTTGAGCTGGCAGTTAGTGTGGAGGCTTAATGTGGTTTTTCTATTGGATGAGGCACAACAGAGGCAGGAAAGGAGGAAGAAAAGAGAAATAAAAAAGCTCCAAGGTGCCAGTTGCCATTCTGACATCTTTGAGTAGGCTGCTAATGATGATGTTATACTCCTACTCACAGGCCTGCAGTTTCAGTTTGGCAAAGACCCAATGGTTAGAAGGTCACCATTTTTCGCCAGATTCAGACAGCTGCAAAAATCCCGTACTCCAAGTCCTTCCATGCCAAAAAGTTGTCCTGGGATAGCTGCCCTTATCAGCACTGTGAGTTAGTCCTGGGGTTCACCCACTTGTGGTGAGATTCCCTTCTGCTCCCAATTCAGCAGTACCTGAAGCCAGAGGGGTCTCTGTTCCCTTCCTGTTGTCCCAAGTTTACCGATAAAAGAGGGTACTGAAGGTAGATCCATAATGTGGTTGCAGGTCCTCTGGTGTGTTCTCTCTACTGCACCAGGGAGCCCTCTGATGGCCTGTCTCACCAGCCAATCCCCCCTCTGCAGGGCAGGTTCACCTATTTTTTTTTTTTTCTCCCCAGGTGATTACACTGCCTCTCTCTCCTTTCCAATCCTACTCCCCTGAGTTTGGTGTACTCTGACTTAATGAGCTTTACAGAGGGCCAGAATTCCCACTTCAAATTGCTGCACTTAGTTTTTCAGGCTCTAAGATGTTAGAGGGGATTAGTGTGTGGGTTACAGGTAATACACCCTCTTCCCATCCTTATATTTGTTTTCAAGAAAATGTTCAATGCTATATCTTTATTTTTAAAGAAAGGCAATGAAAAATGAGTGACTGTCTACTTTCAACTTCCATATATTTATGTTAAGCATCTATTGTGTACAATGCACTTTCCTGGGACTTTGCAGATACACATGTATCAGCTAATAAAACTATGACAAAACCCTGGGTTCATTCAAGTTATTTATACAACCATAACAACAACAGAGCTTTCATTCTGAGAGGATCTTTTTGGTACTATGGATATAAATCTATGCAATCCATAAAAAATGGGAATAGTATGAAAAAATCTGAAAGCCAAGATATTACCAGAAAATTGAAATAACAGATTAAGAGGGCTGAGTATTTCACTTTGACACTTGAGATATCCAGTCTAGATGGTTGATGACTCTTCAAACTAGATGAGGGAGGATAATGGTCTTCCAAAACTGGTGAGAAGGCTGAGAACAATTAGAAGCCCTGTGAGTAATGGAAATTATATTTCCTTTAAATTCTAAGAAACAGCTTGTAGAACTAAATTTAGCTAAACATATGTACAGTTCATTTTTATTAACATTTTTACAGAAGAAATTTCTACCATTTGAATAAAGCAAGATATTTATGGAGAAAGACAGTTCCAATTAGTAGCTCTTTATATATATTTTTCTCTCACAACCACCTACTAATTGTGGTAGCTATGAGAAAATAACCTTCTAGAATTTGTGTACTAGAATTTCTCCAAAATATTGTCTCCAATTAGTTATTCTTATTTTCTCTAATACACAGCCAGTGCCTATTGTCTTTCTAGTTCGCTTTTTTCTCCTTCAGTACAAAACCATTCTAGTTAGAGAAAACAAAATGAAAAAAGACATAAAATGTACATATATAAATAGGCACCCTATGTTTCAGGTAAAGAAAATAACTTCTAGGCTGAAACATAACATACAATAGGGGAAAATTAGGAAAGAAAGGTGAGTGTGTATGTATATGTTTGTTGGTGTATTTATCAGAGGCAGGGCTAGATTATGGTGAGCTTCAAAACCAAGCAGAAAAGTATGGAATTTATGGAGAAGAAAGAAATGTTGGTATTTTAATGTTGTTGTTGTTATGTGCCGTTGAGTCGGACCTGACTTATAGCGAATTCTCCTTGGGTTTCTGAAGTGATATCACTAGGAAGTAGATTGTCCAACCTTCCTTCCCAGGAGTGGCTGGTGGGTTTGAACCGCCAGACTTCTGGTTAGCAGTCAAGTGCCTTAGGCACTATGCTATCAGAGCTCCTTTGTATTTTAATAGGAAAGTAAAATATTAAATCTAGCATTCTAGAGAGATTTTTCAGTGTGAGTATACAAATAGGTGGATGGATGTGGGAAAATCTGGAGACAAGATCAGGAAGGAACTCATACCAAACACATGGGGTACAGAGAGTAGTCTGATCAAGAATGAAGAGTAAAGGAAAAATGTTTGCGGTGTCTTGACAGTTTGAAAAAATATTTTTGATAACTTTGACACAGAGACAGAAAGAGAAGGAAGAAATGAAAATTAGTCCAAGCTCTCAACCTAACATAATTAAGTAACTTGAAACATCCAAAGCACACTTTTGGAGATCCTGGGATATCTGGTAGGGTTAGGCAGTATGACTTGATTTTATATAAGATAGGTTTTGGATGTCAGAAGAAACTCATGAACATGGAAAACAAAGACCAAGACCTCCTCCTACTGTTGTGAATTATGAGGTATAGGTTGCTATGGTGACTGAAGGGTAGGAGAGAAGAAAGAAATTGGAGAAGACGTTGTCATATGCAGCCTAAAATTCTTTGAGAAAATATGTGTCTCTGAATCAAGTTAGGAAAGATATATATAGCCCATTCCCATGAGATCCCAGTGGATATTATGAAGTTAATAAATCTAAGATTTCATGAGTCACAGAGTTCACTGTCTTTTTGGCAGGATTCTGCAACCCTAAAGGGTTACAATAAATGCATCATAACTGGTTGAAATTTGAACTTGAAACCAACAGGATGATCACTAATAAGATGCTACACTGAATAAGAAGAAATAAATTTCACTAGAAGAATGAGATTGAGAGCCAATTTATAGATGGCTGTTTATATAAGAATGAGATTTTAGCATGTGTCTTGTTAACTGATTTAGGAACTAGCTAAATTGTTTGATGGTGTTGTTTCTTTTTCAGATCTTACCCTCCCTCTGTTAGATAAGATTCTCTTCTGAGTGTGGGAAAATTTTTTTTTAAAATATATATGTATTTATAATAAATATCTTTTTTTCTCTAAGATGGTCACAAGTGCATAAGAGACTAAGGTGCCTGTCATAAGATATTATAACAATCAGAAATTAGCCTCCTCTGAAGTTGATTCACATGGCATCTAATAATTTAAAGTTGAACGTAAACCCACATTTTGACAGCTGGAAGGCAAAAAAAAAAAAAAAAAAAAGTTTATTAAGCCTGCTAAGAAAGGTTATATTCTCAGTGGCATTGAGATTAAAAGTAGATTATTGGTATATCTGCAATGATCTACCTTTATTCTTGGAAACCAAACCCAACTCACTGCCGTTGAGTAGAACTTAACTCACAGTGACCCCTTCTTGGGTTTCCAAGGCAATGTCATTACGGAAGTAGATTGTCCAATCCTCCTTTTGAGGAGTGGCTGGTAGGTTTGAACCACCAGCCTTCTGGTTAGCAGTCAAATGCCTTAGGCACTATGCTACCAGAGCTCTGTTAGGTTAGTCCATGAAGATAGAAACACTGACTTCACAATGAGATTGAACAAGGTAAAATACAGGCTCCAAGAAGATTTCAAAGTGAAACTGAAGTTCCTAATGCGAACGAAACTCCTTCCACTTCTGCCAGGGTCTGCACCAATCACAAATTGGTGCTCAGTAAATATCTGTTGAATAAATGAATAAACCTGGTACGTGAATGTTGGTAGCAGCAGGGGCAGCAGAAAGCAGTTTTCCCCTCCCACCACCTGCTAGACCCTTGCACTGAAATTGTACTGAAAGAATATGCCCGAGCGGAAGCAGACTCCTTTCCCTAGTGCTTTAGCTGTAAGTTCTCCTAGAACATTAGGGGTAAGGTATCTGATTACGTATATAATTGCATAAGCAAGATTTAATAGTGGATCCCAGAAGGGGAGTAATATTTTTTCTTTTGATGCCAATCCAAGCTGACCACAAGACAATTAGGCATCTTTGAGTCCAGATTGTATCAAGGACACACTCTCTTCCACCTCTTCCCATTTTCCTTAGCATATAACCCCCTTCATTTCATCTTCCACCCCCAAATATAAGCATCTCAGGGCCCTTTACCCCTTTATTCCTTTTATCTACTATGTATCAAGGGGCCACATGTGCTTAGAAGAGATTTCTATGTCAACTCACCCCAGGATGAAGGAAGGACCTTGTCAGGAGGAACTCCTCTGGGATCAAACTTTATCCTTTCCTCTCCATTCCAATTACTGTGTAAGTGGTAAAGTTTATGAAAATGCCACTGTATATTACTTACTGAGAGTTACAGCCCTAAACAAGGACCTCTGGTGGTGCTGTGGCTAAAGCATTTGGTTGTTAACCAAAAGGTTGGTGTGTTGAACCCACCAACCTCTTGGCAGGAGAAAGACAAGGCAATCTGCTTCCATAAATATTTACAAGCTTAGAAACTCTATGAGGTTGCTATGAGTTGGAATTGACTGAATGGTGGTGGGTTTGGTTTTGGTTACAGCCCTAAATAAATTTACTTTCATTTCCATCAATGACTTTTTGCAGTAGACATCGTTGCCAGAATATGGTAGGTACAATCTACTTAGTGTGCAACCTTAGCAGGAGTGTACAATTGAAGCAATAAACCTCATACTTAAAAAAAAAAAAAAAAAAAAAAACAATATATATTAGTAGAGGAGAAGTGGAGATCCAGGAAGTAATCTAAGCTAAGTAATTGTTGTTGTTGTTGTTGTTATTTGCCGTCGAGTCGGCCCCGACTCATAGCGACCCCTCCTTGGGTTTTTGAGGCAGTATCACTATGGAAGTAGGATTGCCCAACCTTCCTTCCGAGGAGTGGCTGGTGGGTTTGAACCGCCAGCCTTCTGGTTAGCAGTCACGTGCCTTAGGCACTATGCTACCAGAGCTCGTAAGCTAAGTAATAGGGATTAAAAAAAAAAAAAAATGGGAATGAATCCTTAAAAAAGTAGCATATTCAACTAGAGATATTTGTAAAAGTTTAAGTATTTGGTGGGGGTGAGTTGGCAGCAGAGGAGGAAAGATTCTCCTCTAGAAAAGATTAGAGTTTTTAAAGTGGAAGAGCAACTATAGTGGTGTTCTCAAGTGAATGTTTTGAAAGGTGGAAACAGAGTTACCATGCTTCTCTTTCTAAATCTTCCGCAGCTCTATTTGCTCATATGCCTAATAACAAATGACAGTTACAGTAATGGAGACAGTGGTGTGTTTGGGGTGTTGTTGTTGGTGGTAGTGGTGGTGGTGTTGGTGGTGGTTTGAGGGTACCAATCTCTATTTCCAATTCTTATAGTTCCTATGTAGCAGAGAAAAGATGTATTAGAGAAAGATGGCAAAGTATAGTATCTTCATCTTTTCTCTGTCTCTCTCTCTCTCTCTCCTTTTTTTTTTGATGTCACCAGAGGATGCTAACAATAAAGAGGAGTTGGAGGCAACTGTTTTCAGCAATGAAAGCATTATACATGATTGTTTTTGTGGTAATGACGTGATTGCTTATCCTGCCCTCTGGAAAAATCATTCATACTCTTTGTACTTTTTTACTCTGAAGTAGAGAATTTCTAATGGTTATTTTCTAACAATTGAGCATTGAGTGCTGAAATATTGGGCTTTCCAAAAACAGTGACACTTAGGCTGGGCTCACTGCTTAAGGTTTCAAACGTACTGAAAGGCTAACTGTTGTGTGCCATCGAGTCGGACCTGACTCATAGTGACCCCTCCTTGGGTTTCCGAGGCAGTATCACTAAGGAAGTAGATTTCCCCATCTTCCTTCCGAGGAGTGGCTGGTGGGTTTGAACGGCCAGCCTTCTGGTCAGCAGTCAAGTGACTTAAGTACTATGCTACCAGAGCTCCCAAAGGCTAATTTGTGGATATTAAAGCTGTTTACCATGGTTCAACTTTTTCTCTACCTCAATCAGGTTTTTCAGTGAGGAGCACTATTATCATATTCTCAGGCCCTGTCAGCATCTGGCACCTTCCTCAGACTGGAACCACACCAGAAAAACCCAAGGTTATCTAATCTTTCCCACTCATATCAATCCTCTAGGTCAGAGCAGAATTGCCCCCATAGGATTTCCAAGGCTGTAAATCTTTTCAGAAGCAGATTTCTGCATCTTTCTCCCACGTATCTGCTGAGTTCATACTGCAGACCATCTGGTTAACAGCTGAGGACTTATCCACTGCATCATCAAGGTTCCTTGCAGCCACACCAATGGGTGAAACCAAATGGAGCTGAGAGCTAGAAGAGTACTCTATCCTCAACAATGCCAGTCTCCTTGATTTCCCTAAAAAGTACATAGTTACTTTAGCCTCCAGAAATGTCAGTTCTGCTCAAAAGATTTGTCATGCATGTATTCATTTTTGAGTTTTAACGGGATATGCTTAGGTTTAGCACTTGTATAGAATTTATTTAGGTATATTCTTAGTCATTTGAATATAGCACATCCTTAAGCATATTCTTGTAGGGAAAAATTCTGAACTCCCACACAATAAAAACTAAAATGTCCAGTTGCATCTGACCCACCTCTTTGTACATCTGTTTTATCCTAATGTGTTAACAAATATGAGATGAGTGTAATAGAAGCAAAACTATACCAAATAATAACAGGGTGGTTGAAAATAATTTTATATCTTTATTAATTATTACTTAACACACGATTAATTCTTCAATTTATTTAGCAGAATCAATCATTTTAAATACACATGAATGCTCAAACACCATAGAGTAACATTTCTTTTTAGAAATGAACCTGTTTTTCTGTCAAGCTAACAAAAAAACATTCTATCAGTGTGTCAAATATCTAAAATAGTATACTTGAAAAAACATTTTGTTTCCTAATTTATGATGAATGTAATAAGTAACTGGCTTAATTATCATCCCCAACCATCGGCATCCCACTGATCATATTTAAAGAAAAACTAATCAAAAAACAGAGCTTAAATAAATAAGGTTAATTGATTTACATTTTAAAGCATGGCTCTTAAATCCCACATACAAGGCAGGTAACATGCCCTGAACTCCTATCTCATCCCTAATGGCTTATTTTTCACTGACTTAAATCATAGAAGTAGTTCAAGCTTTCTTTACTTGAATTAATGCATCACATTTTTGCAACAACACAATGAGGGAGGAATTCTTAATTATGTCCCTTTTATAGATGATATAACTGCCAGAAATTTAAGCTGGATTCAGAACAGGGTATAGAACAAGAGCTATAATTGCTGATGTCAGATGGATCTTGCCTCAAAGGAGAGAATATCAGAAAGATGTTTACTTGTGTTTTATTGTCTATGCAAAGGCATTTGACTTTGTGGATCATAACAAATTATGGATAACGTTGTGAAGAATGGGAATTCCAGAACACTTAATTGTGCCCATGAGTTAACTGTGCATACACCAAGAGGAAGTTGTTCAAATAGAACAAAGGGATACTTGCATGGTTTAAAATCAGGAAAAACGTGTCAGGGTCAGGGTGGAATCCTTTCACGGTACTTATTAATTTCATATGCAGAGAAAATAATCTGAGAAGCTGGATTATATGAAGAAGAACCTGATATCAGGATTTGAAGAAGACTAATATACAATCTCTGATGTGCAGATAACAAAGCTTTGCTTGCTGAAAGTAAAGAGAATTTAAAGCACTTACTGATGATAATCAAAGACTACAGTATGGATTATACCTCAGTATGTTGTTATTGTTGTTAGGTGCCGTCCAGTAGGACTCAACTCATAGCGACCCCTCCTTGGGTTGCCGAGGCAGTATCACTACGGAAGTAGATTGCCCAACCTTCTTTCCGAGGAGTGGCTGGTGGATTTGAACCATCAGCCTTCTGGTTAGCAGTCAAGTGCTGTATAAAGAAAACAAAAATCCTCACAACTGGACAGATAAGAAACATCATGGTAAATGAAGAGAAGATTGAATTTGTCAAAGATTTCATTTTACATGGATCCACAATCAACAGCCATGGAAGCAGCAGTCAAGAAATCAAGCGATGTATTGCATTGGGCAAATCTGCTGCAAAAGATCTCTTTAAAGTGTTAAAGAGTAAAGATATTGTTTTGAAGACTAAGGTGCATCTGACCCAAGACATGATATTTTCAATTACCTCATATGCAAGTGAAACTTGGACAATGAGTAAGGAAGACTGAAGAAAAATTGATGCTTTTGAATTATGATATCGGAGAAGAATATTGAATATATCATGCACTGATGGAAGAATAAAGAAATCTGTCATGGAAGAAGTACAGCCATAATGCTCCTTAGAAGGGAGAATGGCAGGACTTTGTCTGGTGTTATCAGGAGGAACCAGACCCTAGAGAAGGATGTCATACTTGTTAAAGTAGAGCGTCAGTGGAGAAGAGGAGAACCTCACAAGATGGATTGACACAGTGGCTGCAACAGTGGGCTCCAACATAGCAATGTTTGTGAGGCTGGCACAGGACTGGGCAGTGTCTCATTCTGTATACATCATAACATATGGCAATAATTCGGAATTGACTTGATGGCACCTTACAATAATATAACAAACACAAAAGTAGGTAAATGATTTATTCAAGGTTGTACATTTAGTCAGTTGTGGAACCAAAATTTTGACCTAGTCATTGGTCCCAGAGATGGCACTCTTCAACAGTCGATTTGTGGCTATTGGTTATGTCTAATAAGGCTGCAGAAAAGTTACTACATTTATGTAACTTCAGGCTCCCTTAGGGGGATGAAACAATGTGGAAGGAGACACTAGGTTGAACAGTTTAGACATGCTAGTACCTTCAAGGTTTATATTGTGCCACTGGGTCCTACTCCTCTGAGAAGGGTTATAAAAGTTTCCTCACCTATCTTTCCAAAATAAAGTGGGATATAACGCAGTGTGTGTATGTGTGTGTGTGTGTGTGTGTTCACTTTATCTTCGATCTGGGAAAGCTGAGGCTCAGAGCAGTTTCATGATCTTCCTGTTGCTGTTGTTAGGTGCCATCGAGTCCTCTCCGAATAATGATCCTATGCACAGCAGAACGAAAAACCACCTGGTCCTGCGCTGGCTCCGCGATCCCTGCTGTACTTGAACCCACTGCTGCAGCCACTGGGTCAATACATCTCTTTGAGGGCCTTCCCCTTTTTCGTTGACCCTCCACCTTACTAAGCATGACATCCTTCTCCAGGGTACATTCTGACAACATGACCAAAGTAGGTGAGACGAAGTCTGGCCATTTTCGCTTCCGAGGAGCATTCCAGCTGCACTGCCTCCAGGATAAAATTGTTAGTTCTTTTAGCAGTCTATGGTACTTTCAGCATTCTTCTCCTGCACCACATCTCAAAAGCATCAATTCTTCTTCGGTCTTCCATATTCATTGTCCAGCTCTCACATGCATATGCATATTAGGCAATCAAAAATATCATGGCTTTTGTCAGGCGAACCTTAGTCCTCAAGGAGACATCTTTGCTCTTCAGCACTTGAAAGAGGTCCTTTGCAGCTGACGTGCCCAGTGCTATACGTTGTCTGATGTCCTGACTGCTGCTTCCATTGGAGTTGATTGTAGAACCAAGCAATGTGAAGTCCTCAACAACTTCAATCTTTTCTCCATTTATTGTGATGCTGCTTATAGGTCCAGTTGTGAGAATTTTTGTTTTCTTTATATTGAGATGTAATCCACACTGTAGACTGTTTTCTTCAATCTTCATCAGTAAGTGCTTCAAGTCATCCTCACTCTCAGCAGTTGTGTCTTTCCTAGAGTCACACGAGAGTAGAGCTGGATTTTAAATACAAATAGGCTAGCTCCAGGAACCCAATTTTCTAACCATTAGCTCTACTAAGAATTTCTATTTTCTATAATGTTTGTAATTCATAATTGATTTGGGAAGCATCTGAGAAATCCTGTATGCTGAGTCTCCAAATTCAATTTCTCCAACTGTGTAATTCATGTTTTTTTTTATTATTATTATTTTTAAATTGTGTGCTTTAATGTTCACTATCATAATGTTTAAGATGAAAACACTAATATAGCAATAAAGCTGATTTAATAAGACCAACTATTACTTACCGTGGAAATTCCTGTTTTGCTGGGAGTTGAAGATACATTGAAAATAGTGTTGGACTACCTTAGGATCTATTCTGGCAGATCGATGTAACAATCAATAAAAAAGAGAATACCTTATCTGATAACTAGAATGGTTGCTATGAATCACTGTAAAAAATTTTTTTTGGTAACAAAAGAGAAGGTTACCTCTGCTATTATATCTGACATTTTAATTTACCTTCTTTCACTAACTGTGTTTGAAAATAAGCAAGTTTATTTCTACATTAGCTGCATTTTACTCCAGCTTCAGTATCATGCTTTTAATCATTCTTTCTGACCATTTGTACAAGTTCAAGTGATTTCAGCTCACCTGTCACTGCTCACAGGAAACCTGCACTTTGGGGTCAATACAGTAGGGATTTTATCACATCTTGAAATGCATTGGTCTGTGGTCACTACTGACAGCCAAGATTTGTTACTCATGAATATAATTCTCTTGCTTATGAGTAAGTCTGATGGCCATATTTTCTGAATAAAAAAATTGAAGATGCATCATCCAACATATGCTCTGACAATAAGGTGAAATATATAATATCATCTCTGTCAACAATATATGGCACATTATCAGTTTTCATGTGAAGGAAGTGTAGGCAGTTGGAAAATATGAAGGACAATTTGTGATTTCCTTTTTTGCTTTCTATAATAAGAAAATATAAGGGAATAAATAAGTCTCCTTCTAAAATTGGGCTCTATGACCATCCTTCATCCATTCTGTCACTTCCTCCCATCTTTCTTTTCTTTTCCCTAAATATTGAGCATGTTTTATGAGGCAGAAGCTTTATTGAGCAACAGTGTTATAGAGATGAATATTACATTGATTCTGCCTAACAAGAGTTCATAGTGAGGTTGGGAAAAGATAAATGGAAATATGCCATTTAAATATGTTTTGCCATGTGAATGAAGCATGAGAAAGGGAATACAAAGTAGAGTAGTGTTTGACAAACCTACGTCAAATTGGCTTAAATACGAATGGAGGAAAAGAATCATATAACTACAAGCTCGAAGGGTATCAGCAACTTCAGGCAAAGGTGAATCCAGGAAGTCAGAATGATGTCATTCAAACTAGGAATATCTTTCCATCTCTCAGTTATGCTTTCCTCACACTTCTTTATCCAGGACTACTTTTAGTTATACACCTTATCTGTTTAATAAGTATAGTAGAAACAGGTATTTTTCTTCCTCAAAAGTCCAGAAAAAGTCCCAGGCTATATGTACATTGTCCTAATTGAGTCATATACCCAGGCCTGTATCAATCACCTTTGCTGGGGGGTGGGGGTGCTATGAAGAGCTCTGATTTGTTACATCTGGCTCTTGTGTCCACTTCTAGAATTAGAAGGATCAGTCCCATAGAATCACATGCATTGTGAATGAGAAGGAATGGTTATTCAAAGGAAAATTAGATGCAGTTACTACTTCAAAGTAGAATAAATACTACTTGGACTAAAATAATAACTGCTATACCTGAAGCAAAGAGCCCTGGTGGAGCCTTGGTTATGATCTTGGCTGCTAACTGAGAGGTTGAGGTTGAATCCATCAGTTACTTCATGGGAGAAAGATATGGCAGTCTGTTTCCACAGAGATTATAGCCTTGGAAACCCTGTGGGGCAGTTCTTCTGTCCTGTAGGGTTGCCATGAATTGAAATCAACTCAGTGGAAACAGGAGGTATACCTGAAGATTTACAGAAGATAGGATGTCATGAGAAGCTTCCCTAAAAAAAAAAAAAAAAAAAATAGTGGAAGGATAAACATATAAGCAACTCAGTAAAGTTACACCAAGCAGATATGTCTAAGGATGACATGGTTATATACATGACATGGTCTTCTCTAAGGCCCTCGGGTCAGAATGTCCCTTATATATAAGGAAACATCAACAATTTTGCTAAAACAAGGATTGCAAACACAGATAGGTCCAGTTTTCAATTATAACATTCTGTAATAACCCTGAAATATTATATGAGGTCAATATTAGGTTGGAAGGATGCAGTTTCTTCCTTCAATTTGACCAGTGTGTTATTTACATCCTTCTGATCTTGAAAGAAAATTTCAAACCAAAATCAATTCAGAGAACACAAACCAAGGAAGTAAGGTAACTTTAATGTCTTTCTTCATTTCATTATATTCTAATATAAGAAAGGCAAAGACACATGCTGTATAATGGAAAGAATGCTGGAATTTAAATTTTAAAAACATAATTAGAATATTAGTTATGAAACTGTGGGGTGGCATATGATATTGGGGGATATATTTAACCTCTGTGTTATTTATTTTATCAATTTAATCTCTCAGTTACCTCATCTTTAGAGTGTAAATTAAATATATGAACCAAAATCTGATGATTAAATAAAATACAGATACAATAAGCCAAAAAAACAAACTCATTGCCATTGAGTCTATTCGACTCATAGGTACCCACCCCTTGGGTTTTCGAGGTCATATCCCTACAGAATTAGATTACTCACTCTTCTTTCCAAGGAGTGGCTGGTGCATTTGAACCACCAGCCTTATGGTTAGCAGTATAATGCCTTAGGTACTATGTAAGTGGTCTTATTATGACTTGTTACATATGAGTAGTGCTGATTTTAAGTGATATGGCTTAACCATAGCATAACAGAAAATTTGAAACTAAAATATGTAAAAAGATACAGCTTCTAAACACCCATCAGAAGAATATTGATTTAACTACCATAATATTAGTCAAAATAAACTTGAAGGAAAGAATCATTGCTAGAGATGAAGGATATTTCATTAGGATACAGGTAGAGATCCATCAGAAAGAAATAAAAGTTCTGAATCTCTATGAACCAATTAATGAACCAATTACGTAACCTCAAATAGTGTGATGCAGAAATTCACAGAACTAATTCAGAAATAGTTAAATCCACAATTACAGGGGAATGTTTTATGCTTCTATCTCTGATGATGGAATAAACACATAACTTAAAATATTTAAAAAAGATTTGAACAATATTATGAACATATTTGACCAATAAACTGCATCCAACAACTGTATTGTACATTTTCATTTGTGTTGTACATATAATATTTTACTAAAATTGACTATATGCTTAGTCATTAAGTACATCTCAACAAGTTTCAAAGAAATAATATCTGAGCAAATCACAAAAAAATAACTAGAAAATTCCCATCTGATGGAAATTAAGCAATGCATATATAAGTAACTCATCAGATAATTCTGAATTACAATGAAAATTAAAAT